>NC_041381.1:382335047-382400279 GCF_002162155.2 Triticum dicoccoides
GGCTTGCGGCGACGGGCGGCACAGGCGGCGGCGGCTTCGGGCGCGGGGCAGCGGTGGTGGCGGTGCGGGAGGAGAGGGCGGCGGGGCGGCGGGATTTATAGGAGGCCGGAGGGTGGTGGCTTATGGAGGGGGTCGGGCATAGGGAGTCTGAGGTGCTCACGGCTTCGCCGGCAGCGGCGTGCGACGGCGGGACTCTGCCTGGGCGTCGGGGTTGACGGGGGCGGTGGCTTGGGCCACGGCCCACTCAGGCGTGCGCGCATGAGGCGCAGGGAGGCGGCGGATGGCCCGGCTCGGCTGGGCCGTTGGCCCAGCCAGGCGACGTGCGTTTTTTAAATAAGTTCTGCCGAAAGAAAGAAATATCCTAAGAAATATAAAAAACTCCTAAAAATGCCAAAAACAATTTTCTCCGTCGAAATAAAATATTTTGAATAGAATGAACATTTTTCTGGCCTAAAATGCAATTTTGAAAAATGCATATTTTTCTAATTCAAATAAAATAGTAATAAAAATCTGAATATAATCACTTATTTGATTTTAACATTTTTCCTCTAATATTTCTATTATTTTGGAGAAGTCATTTTATCTCCTCTCTTTTATTTCAATATTGGAAATATTCGTGGAGAAGAACATTAAAAGCAAAATGATCCTCTTTCCAAATTTGAGAAAATTCAAATATGAAAATAAACGAAATCCCCAACTCTCTCTGTGGGTCCTTGAGTTACTTAGAATTTCTTGGATCAAACCAAAATGCAATAAAAAATATGATATGCATATGATGACCTATGTAGAACATTCCAAATTGAAAATTTGGGATGTTACAAACCTACCCCCCTTAAGATGAATCTCGCCCTCGAGATTCGGGTTGGCTAGAAAATAGGTGTGGGTGGTCCTTCCGTAGATCTTCGTCTCGTTCCCAGGTGGCTTCATCCTTGGTATGGTGGCTCCACTGAACTTTGCAAAACTTTATAAACTTGTTGCGTGTGACTCGGCTGGCAAACTCAAGAATCTTCACTAGTTTCTCCTTGTAGGTCAAATCACTATCCAGCTGAATCGCTTCCAGTGGCAATGTATCTCTCAGAGGAATATCGGCCATCTCTGCGTGGCACTTCTTTAACTGGGAAACGTGAAATACATCGTGAACTCCTGACAATCCTTCTGGCAATTCCATCTTGTAAGCAACTTCTCCCATACGTTCCAAAACTTTGTATGGTCCCACAAAACATGGTGCTAGCTTTCCCTTAACTCCAAAACGCTTAACTGCTCAAAGTGGTGACACACAAAGATACACTCTGTCTCCGACTTTGTAAACTGTCTCCTTACGGTTAGAATCTGCATAACTCTTCTGCCTGGACTGGGCTACCTTGAGTCTATCGCAAATCAGCTTAACCTTCTCTTCAGACTCTTTAATCAAATCTGGTCCAAACAACTGACGATCTCCAACTTCATCCCACAATAACGATGTCCTGCACCTCTTTCCGTACAAAGCTTCGAAAGGGGCCATCTTCAAACTGGCTTGATAACTGTTATTATAAGAGAACTCTGCATACGGCAAGTTGTCGTCCCAACTAGATCCATAATTTAGCACACAAGCTCTCAACATGTCCTCCAGAATCTGATTGACTCTCTCGGTCTATCCATCTGTCTGTGGATGGAAGGCTGTACTGAACTCTAGCCTAGTACCCAAAGTCTCATGCAACTGATTCCAAAACTTTGAGGTAAATTGGGTTCCTCTATCTGATACAATGGTCCTTGGAACTCCATGCAGACATACGATCCTGGTCATGTATATCTTTGCCAACTTAGCACGTGTATAAGTGGTCTTCACCGGGATGAAATGAGCTACTTTCGTCAATTGATCGACTACAACCCATATAGAGTCATAGCCTGAACGAGTCCTGGGCAATCCAGTGATAAAATCAATGCCAAGCTTGTCCCACTTCCATTCGGGTATCGGCAATTGCTGTAGCAATCCTGCTGTCTTCTGAGGCTCTGCCTTAACTCTCTGACATAAATAACATACCGCTACATACTCAGGAATATCCTTCTTCATTCCTGTCCACTAGGGACTTTCCTTCAAATCCAGATACATCTTAGTATTTCCTGGGTGAATCGAATGCGGCAAATCATGTGCCTCCTGCAGAATCAACTTCCTGATCTCGGGGTCATTAGGCACATATACGCGAACCTCGAACTATAAAGTATTGTGCTCATCCTCACGAAATCCTTTAGCCTTTCCTTTACTCATCATTTCCTTTATCTCGGCAATCTCCTGGTCAGTCTTCTGGTCTTCTTTGATCTTACTCATCAAAGTGGACTGAATTTCCAATGCTGCTACATAACCTCTCGGAACTATTTCCAAACATAGCTCGCGAAGATCCTCTGCTAACTCCTTGGGTAATCCTCTAGTCATGAGCATATTAACATAACTCTTGCGACTCAATGCATCGGCTACTACATTAGCCTTTCCGGGATGATAATGCATTTTCATATCATAATCCTTAATGAGTTCCAACCATCTTGTTTGCCTGAGATTTAACTCCTTTTGTGTGAAGATATATTTCAAACTCTTATGATCCGTGTATACCTCACAATGGATTCCGATGAGAAAATGTCTCCATGTCTTCAACGCATGCACTAAGGCTGCTAACTCCAAATCATGAGTAGCATAATTTAACTCATGAGGTTTAAGCTGTCGTGAGGCATATGAAACAACTCTTCCCTCATGCATAAGAACTGCTCCAAGTCCTCGATGAGAAGCGTCACAATACACTTGATAATCCTTTCGTTGGTCTCGAAGAATCAGCACTGGGCCTGTAACCAAATGTTTCTTCAACTCCTGAAAACTGGCTTCACACTCCTCAGTCCATTTGAACTTGGTGTCCTTCTTCAAAAACTCTGTCATGGGCTTGGCAATCCTGGAGAAATTCTCGATGAACCTCCGATAATAACCTGCGAGTCCGAGAAAACTCATAATCTCTCCAACTGATGTGGGTGCCACCCATCTAGTCACAGAAACAACCTTGGTGGGGTCTACTACTATTCCTTCTCCGGATATTACATGTCCGAGAAATCCAACTTCCTCTAGCCAAAACTCACACTTGCTAAACTTGGCATACAACTGATGTTCTCTAAGCTTCTCAAGAACCAAACGCAAATGTTCCTTATGCTCCTCTTCATTCTTCGAGTAGACCAATATATCATCAATGAACACCACGACAAACTTATCCAAAAACTCCATAAACACTTTGTTCATCATGTTCATGGAATAGGCAGGCACGTTAGTTAGACCAAATGACATAACGGTATACTCGTATAGCCCGTACCTTGTGGTAAAAGTTGTATTAGGTATATCCTGCTCGCGAATCTTCAGCTGATGATATCCTGATCGTAGATCGATCTTGGAAAATACTTTAGCTCCTTGCAACTGGTCAAACAAATCATTGATCATTGGCAGTGGGTACTTGTTCTTGATCGTCACTTCATTCAACACACGATAATCAATAACCATCCTCAATGATCCATCCTTCTTCTCCACTAGAAGTGTTGGGTCTCCCCAAGGTGACGAACTTGGTCGAATATAACCTTTATCCAGTAACTCCTTAATTTGTTTCTTAATTTCCTCTAAATTTGTTGCAGACATCCAATACGGTCTCTTTGATATTGGTCCGATGCCTGGCAATAGTTTAATCAAAAACTCAATGTCTCGATCCGGTGGCATGCCTGGCAATTCCTCCGGAAATACGTCGGGGTAATCCCTCACCACTGGTACTTCCTCCTGTACAACTCCTGATAAGGAATTCACTTTAGTCCTCCTTGGCACATGCCGAGATACATACTTGACCCTTCTTCCTTCTGGGGTGGTGAGCATAATTGACTTACTGGCGCAATCGATGTTTCCTCCATACATCGATAAACAATCCATACCCAATATCACATTCAATCCTCGCGACTCCAGAATTATAAAATTCGAGGGGAAAACATGCCTACCTATGGTCAATGGCATCTAAAAACATCCTTGGCTTGCCATATGCTCCACTCTTGGCGAGCTTACTAACATAGGCGTCCTAAGAACCTTGGTGGGCAACTTATACTTATCCACGAATCCCCTTGATATGTATGAATGTGATGCACCAGTATCGAAAAGAACGATTGCAGTAAATGACTTAACCAAAAACTTACCTATAACTGCATCTGGCTGCTCTTCAACCTCCTCTACGCTAATGTGGTTCACTTGTCCCATGTTGAAAGGGTTGGGCTTCTTCCCAGAGCTTCCATTGCCATTTCCATTCTTTGCTTCAGAACACTCGGTGGCGTAGTGTCCATTCTTCCCGCACTTGAAACAAGTAATGTGACTTAGATCCTTCTTGGCGGGTGTTGCTGGATTGGTACGATTCTGGCTGCTGCTTCCTGCATTCCCATTCCCATTCTAGGGGCCACTATGGTTATGCGAACTTCCTCCATTGGAATTATGACCTCCATGGTGATGGTGAATGTGTCCTTCCGAGTTCGGGGTAAAACGAGGTCTCTGCTAAGCTACTGAATTGTACTTCCCTTGTCCATACTTCCTCTTGCGGCTCTCTATCTGCTGCTGCTTCCCTTCAATCATAAGAGCTCTATCTACCAACTCTTGGTAGTTGTTTAATGTTGCCACCATCAACTGCATGCTCAGCTCATCATTCAGTCCTTCCAGAAACTTCTCCTGCTTAGCAGCGTCAGTAGCTACATCATCAGGGGCATAACGTGCTAACTTACTAAACTCATCCACATATTGGCCCACTGTGCATCCTCCTTGGTGCAAGTTGCAAAACTCGCGCTTCTTCATGTTCATAGCTCCTGCTGAAACATGGGCAGTGCGGAAATCCTACTGAAACTGATCCCATGTAACAGTGTCAATGGCGTAAGTGGCTGTGAAATTCTCCCACCATGATGCTGCGGGTCCATCAAGATGATGTGCAGCAAACCACATCCTCTCTGCATCTGTGCTTCCTGCAGTAGTCAGCTCCCTTCCAATCTTGCGGAGCCAATCATCTGCAACAATCGGCTCGGTGCTACTAGAGAACACTGGCGGATTCAACCTTAGGAAACATGCTAAGTGATCAACATGTGGTGGTGCTAGTGGGTTGCTGTTGTTGTTGTTGTTGCCTTGGTTCTGATTCTGAACTAACAGCTGCATCAGGGTATTCTGCTGTTGGATCAACTGAGTGAGCTCCGGTGGGAAAGCAAATCCATTGTGACGTCTCGGAGGCATCTGATGGGTTTAAAAAAGGTGAGAAAACAGAATAGAATGAGGTCTAAAGGGAAAACACTATCCATATGCTCATGAGACGAACACATTCATATCACACCAATCAATTCAAACAAGGGCATACAATCAATCTAATTACCATTAAAAAGGTGCTTGGACTATTCTATTTCTTAGGATTTTTCTTTCTTCCGATGGAACTTATTTAAAAAAAACGCGTGTCGCCCGACTGGGCCAACGGCCCAACCGAGCCGGGCCAACCGCCGCCTCCCCGCGCCTCACGCACGCGCGCGCCTGAGTGGGCCGCAGCCCAAGCCGCCGCCCTGGTCGACCCCGACCCCAAGGCGGAGTCCCGCCATTGCATGCCGCCGCAACAAGGAAGTGCAACCTTGTTACACGTAAAATAATTACTCCTCCACCTGAGAGCGGGGACCCACCGGAGTGGGACTTTGTATTTTGTGAAAAAAATGTTTCCCCCCTGACAGTTGGGACCTACCAGCTACATCTTCGCACTCAAGGAAGTGCGTCCATATTACGGGCCAATAAAATGATTCTCCTCCCCCTGACTGCTGGGACCCACCATCAATAACATCACACGCAAGGAAGTGCCTCCTTATTCTCCCTATCAGTCGCGAGACACTTGGTCAAAGCGTATGTACCTACTGTTCGATCGGTCTCTGCAACGATGAACCATGGTCGAGCAAGCAGCGACACGTGTAGTATTAGAGCCCCCGACGTAGCAGTTCTCGTAGTCCATTCAAAACCATGTACACGTACATACAGCTAGATGCCAAAAAATACGGCCACGTACGTACATACGGGCGGGGTCTATTGTTCGAGCGCGTACGGTCGAAACAGGGTCATGTTCATCGGGAAGGGTCTGGCATACCGCAAAATGGTGGAAACGGACTTCTGCTCGAGCTCCTACGGTGGAAACGGGGTCCTGTTGATCGGGAGGGGTGTGGTGTACTGCAAAACGGAGGAAACAGACTTCTCTTTAACCTCTTACGGTCAAAATGGGGGTCTTGTTCATCCGGAGGGTGTGGCGTACTACAAAACGGGACTCCACAGGCTACTGTTCATCCACCGTCGACTTCCTCCAGCCTCCACTTCTACTGTTCATCCACCGTCGACTTCCTCCAGCCTCCACCAGCTACTATTTATCCACGGGGGTCCTGTTCATCCAGCCTCCACCGGCTATTGTTCATCAAGCCCTCCACGGGGTCCTATTCATCCAGCCTCCACTGGCTACTGTTCAACCAACCCTCCACGGGGTCCTGTTCAACCAACGCTCCACGTACGGGGTCCCTCCACCAGCTACTGTTCATCCACCCCCACCTCCTCGATTGGGCTCCTGTTCATCCAGTGGCAACAGCCTCTACTACCGCGGGATCCTGTTCATCCAACCCCCACTGGGAACTGTTCATCAAGAGGCAGCTTCAATTGGCTTCAGTTAGCAGTAGTAGCGAAGAAATCACTCGGGTTCAGTTAACAGCAAGGGATCAATCGGGGTTCAGTAACATAGCTAGTGCAATCGCTCGGGTTCAATCAGAATCCAACGCCTCGCTCGGTTTAGTTAGAGTGAAATGCCTCACACACACGCATGTACATGTATGAGAGAAACGCGCAAACCTCCGTGCATTGCTCCGCCCCGACCACCCACCATAACCGGGAACTCCCCAAAATTTTCCTCTCCCTCGCTTCTACCATGATTTTTTCCATCATGGACGGCCCAAAGAATGTCCTGCAGGTGCGTCTCCGGCCCGCCCTGAACGAAAAGCCCATTTTCTGTCATGTTTTTTTGTCACAGAAGTAGGAGCCCACCACATCTATGATGATACTGTGTTTTGTCACAATTATTGTCATAGAAGTGTCATAAGCATGAGAGGAAAAAAACTCATTCGACCCAAAATGTCACGGATGTGTCTTTTTTTGTAGTGTATAGATTAACTATCGGGCTATAATTTTGAAATAGAAACGAACATAAAATTGTGGATCTATAAAAATATATAGGTTTAGTGTTAGGGCATGTCTCTCTCTAAGTGGTTTTGGTGATTGATGACAATGCGTTTATGGACAAATCGTGTGTATTGAGCATTTCAGATATTCATCTATATGGCACAAGACTATTTCTTCCCCTTGGTGTTTAAGGAGAAGACGGTGTTGTTTCCTTTGTTTCAGTTTTGGTGGACTTGAGTCGTAGGAAACACCGTACTATCAAGAGAGGGTCCGTATCGGAAAGGTTAGGGTGGAATCAACACGTACATGTCCCTTTGCACCCCCAACTCTTTCCCGCTCATTTAGTGTATCCTTTGTTGTACCATGCTGCCGAGCGGTAGTACCATGCTGCCGAGCGGTAGTACCGCCCAGAGTCACAGGCGGTAGTACCGCTATCCTCCAGCAGTAGTACCGCCCGGGGCCCTAGGCAGTAGTACCACTCTGGTGCCATGCTTATGCCACCTCGATTCGAGAGCGTTGCTTCTCGTGTCGGGTTGTGCGGCACTAGGAGCGACAGTAGGGGCGGTAGTACTGCTCGTGAGCGGTAGCACCACCCTACCACCGCTGCTAGTGCCGCCCGGGTCCTTGCTCTCATACCCTTTCCACCTGTGAGGCCCCTGCTCTCTATCTTCACGGTAATACCACTAGGGCTCACGGTAGTACCGCTGCTGCCAGCGGTAGTACCGCTCTCTGCGGGCTGAAGAGGGTATAACGGTTGGATTGCTTCTACCACTATAAAAGGGGGTTTTCTTCCCCATGAAGACACACCTCTTTTCCCCAAATCTCCATTGTTGCTCCAAAGCTCATTTTCGCCCGATCTCTCTCCCTATCCAATCAAACTTGTTGATTTTCTAGGGATTGGTTGAGAAGGCCCGGATCTATGCTACCTCTTAAGAACTGCGTTGGTTTTCCTTGAAGAGGAAAGGGTGATGCAGCAAAGTAGCGTAAGTATTTCCCTCAGTTTTGAGAACCAAGGTATCAATCCAGTAGGACGCTCCTCAAAAGTCCCACGCACCTACACAAACAAACAAGAACCTCGCAACCAACACAATAAAGGGGTTGTCAATCCCTTCATGGTAACTTGCGAAAGTGAGATCTGATCGAGATAATATGATAAGATAAATATGATATAGATCGGAAAGTAAAAGATGCAAATAAAAGATAGATGAAAAACTTATATGATAAAAGATAGACCCTGGGGCCATAGGTTTCACTAGTGGCTTCTCTCAAGATAGCATAAGTATTACGGTGGGTGAACAAATTGTTGACACACAAACACGTCACGTGTACCCTTGACGCCGGGGTGATGCACCGCAGCTCACGTCGAAGGAGACCCGACCGACAGCACGATACGCAAGACAGTCGGCGGGCGCTTTTGCAGACCCGAAACCCCGCGCACCCGGGAGGGACCCCATCAGGTCGATTCGCTTGCCCCTAGAGCCTCGGGATTCGCAGCTCTCAAACACGAAGAATAGCGAAGAACGAGAGAGAAAAACGGTGGAGAGATAAAACATAGACAGGAAAAAGTAGTATATTGATTTGTTCGATTGTGTGTTGTTTCAATCGGCCGTCACCCCCAACATATATAAGAGGCGGCTGAACTTCCTGTACAAGAAAAGGATTCATCTAGGCTTTCCTTACAAGAAAATTACATCAATTCACGTCCAATAACCTAGTCAAATTCAGACTGGTTTTATCCGAACATTCCAAAACTGTTCGGTTTAAACTGACTGTACCTTACGGGTCTTTTTTGTGATGGCAAACAACCTCGCATGGAAACGAGTCCAAAAGAAATCTTGACCGTTTCGACGAGACGAACATCTTTCATGTTGAACGTTTTTTAATTAGAGGTCATCTCGAGGATCAAATCACTTGTGCAAAATAGCAAATTATTCACGCATCTCATCACACATAACCACATATGTGTCTGGTTCCGGGCGTCATATCTTGCTCGCTGGAGGGTCTCGCTGTGCGGGCTCTAACTTTTGCATACGACCTCGGATTGAGACGATCTTTATATCAAAATCGATCGTTTTGACGAGACGAAGACAATTCATGTAGATAATGTTTCCATAAGAGGCTGTCTTGGGGGCGTAATCAGCCGAACAGTGTTCTGAATACAAAATCTCAGTACTCGGCCTTAGAGATGAGGTCGGATGGCTATGACTTAAACATCAAAGTTGTTCCTCTCGACGATGTGAAAGTTTCCATGCTGAAAACCCTTTCACTTGAAGCCATCTCATTTTCCTTTTATGTCATGCCAAAATCTGGTGTCAACACATGCCCCCCTGTTTTTCGGCAAAGCTTGCACGCCGAAAAATAATATGCATGGTGTTTGTTCTAAGGACGATGTCAACACTCCATCGGTCATTTATTTTCCTCAGGGCGATAATTATGTATCAGCCATGTTTGTGCTAAGGGCGATAATCGTATATCGGCCATTGCCTACTCAGGCTTCTTGCCACACACTTGGATGGTACTTCTTCAAGTACTTGCCATTGAGAGCTCGAGGTAACAATGCCCCTTGTACGGATTCCACCAAATATGAGTTTCCGGGAACTACTCTTGTAATACTAAAAGGACCCTCCCAACTTGGAGACCACTTCCCGGATTTTTTATCTCTTGAACCAATCGGCAGAATCACTTTCCAGACGAGATCACCAACTTGAAAATTCTTCAACTTAACTTTCTTATTGTAAGCTCTTGCTACCCTCAACTTGTCCCTCTCTATGGCCTTCAAAGCAGTCAAACATTTATAGGCAACCTCATCAATATTGTCCATCATCAAGTTATAAAAGTCTACTGTCGATAAATCATTTTGTTTGGCTATTCTCAAAGCATTCAAATTTACTTCCACTGGTAAAACAGCCTCTTGACCATATACTAGCTCATATGGAGTCACTTTCGTACCACCATGCCTTGAGATTCTATGTGCCCATAATGCTTCAGACAACAACTCATGCCATCTCCTCGGATTATCCTCAATTTTTTTCTTGATGAGTTTGATTAAAATTTTATTGCTAGACTCAGCTTGTCCATTGGCTTGGGCATAATATGGAGAGGAATTGAGCAACTTTATGTTATAAGATTTGGCAAATTCTCTGACTTGGTGTGACATGAAAGATGAGCCTTGATCTATAGTCAATGTTTGAGGAATGCTGAATCTATGAATAATGTGCTCGGTTATGAATTTAATTACCTTTGTATGTGTCATGTTCTTGAGAGGCACTGCTTCAGACCATTTAGTGAAATAATCGGTTGCTACTAACACGAACCGATGCCCCTTTGAAGAAGACGGATGAATTTGTCCAATAAAGTCTAAACCCCATCCTCTGAAAGGCCACGGCTTGATAATGGGATGTAACATAGTAGCAGGAGCCAACTGAATATCACCAAATTTTTGACAAGCTTCACACCCTTTATAATATCTGAAGCAATCATTAATCATGGTCGGCAAATAAAACCCAGCACGTCGTAGTAACCATTTCATCTTTGAAGCCGACTGATGAGTGCCACAAATACCTTCATGGACCTCTCCCATAGAAATTCTGGCTTGGTCTTCGTCCAAGCACTTTAAAAGAACATCATCAATCGTTCGGCGATAGAGACCATCATCTCTCATCGTGTACTTGATACCCATACACCAAACAGCCCTGTCCACCCTTCTACTAGGATCACACAAATAATCAATGATGGGTTTCCTCCAGTCTTGATTTTCTCCTGCATTGAATATTTCATTAGTGGCCGAAATGGTGGGCTCCGGTTTGGCCTCCCCTAGGTTGGCAAGACTAGACATCAGCTTTTCAGAAATATGAAACATGCCATGATCAACATGATAGCCGGATGCTTGTTGTGCCAAATCATTTGCTTTCCAATTGTCATGTCTATATATATGAGCAATGCTAAAATAATCCAAAGTAGAAATTATATCTATACATTTATCAAGATAAACATTAAGTGATTCGTCAAAGCATTGAAAGACTTTGGATATTTGTTGTACTACTAATAATGAATCACCATAAGCCTCAATATGTGTAACACCTATAGCAAGTAACATCTCTAGGACGAATAATAATGCTTCATATTCAGCTTGGTTGTTCGTACAAACATATTCTAAGCGACATGAGGCTTCAAAAACAGCACCATGAGGAGATATGTAAACAATACCAACACCTTGGCCATTGCTACAAACTGAACCATCAAAATATAATCTCCACGGTACTAGTGAGACAAGGTTTATATCAACATCATGCTTGTCATCAATCCGATGTTCAACAATAAAATTAGCAACGATTTGGCCTTTCATGGATTTTAGAGATTCATAAGCCAAATCATATTCAATCAAAGCATAAGCCCACTTACCAATTCTACCACTAAGAATTGGTCTACGCAACATGCATTTAATGACATCGGTCTGACAAGCTACTATGCAAGCACTCGGTACTAAATAATGTCTCAATTTTGTGCAAGCATAATATAAACATAGACATAATTTTTCAATAAATGTATACCTTGTCTCGGCATCCAATAAGCGGCGGCTCAAATAAGTGATGGCATGCTCTTTTCTTTTGGTTTCTTGAGTCAGAACAGCACCAATAACTCCTTCCTATGCTGCAATATAAAGCCTGAAGGGTTCCCTATGCTTGGGTGCTTTCATCACCGGAGGAGTGCACAAATAATTCATGATCATATCAAATGCTTCTTGCTGTTTTGCCCCCCAAGTGAAATCAGCATCATTCTTTAACCGAAGGATAGGAGTAAACGCATCAACCTTCCTTGACAGATTAGCTATGAACCTCCTTAAGTAATTGACCTTGCCAAGGAACTTTTGCATATCTCTCTTGCACGTTGGAGCCTCCATTTTCTGTATGGACTCTATCTTTTTGGGATCAATCTCTATTCCACCTTCATGGATAATTAAACCCAAAAACTTGCCAGCTGACAAGCCGAATGCACACTTCAAAGGATTCATCTTCAGTCCATACTTTTTTGATTCTTTCAAAAGCTAAACGCAAATCGGCCAAGTGAGACTCAAAAGCATCCGATTTGACAACAATGTCATCAATATAAACTTCAAGTATGACACCGAGTAAATCATGAAAGATCAAATTCATAGCCCTTTGATATGTGGTGCCAACATTTTTTAATCTGAATGTCATCACTGTCCACTCGAATAAACCAAGAAAACCAAGGCAATGAAAAGCTGTCTTGGACATGTCCTCTTCGGCCATAAAAATTTGATTGTATCCGGCATTACCATCTAGGAAGCTAATAACCTTATGTCCAGAAGCATCATTAATAAGCATATCGGCTATTGGCATGGGATACTCATCTTTGGGTGTAGCCCTATTCAAATCTCTGGAGTCAATGCATACCCTCAACTTGCCCGATCCTTTCTTCTCCACTGGGACAATGTTAGAAATCCACTCGGCATACCTGCAAGGTCTAATGAAATTAGCTTTAAGCAAACGACCGATCTCTTCCTTGATCCGGTCATATGTTTTTGGATTAAATTTTCTGGCCGATTGCTTGTATGGTCTAAAACCGGCCTTTATAGGTAACCGATGCTCCACTAGCTCTCGGCTTAAACCTGGCATCTCATGATATTCCCATGCAAAACAGCAAACATACTCTTTCAAAAGCTCGATCAACTTAGCTTTATGACCGGCTCTTAAATTTGCGTTTACAAATGTCGTTCTAGGAATTGAAGCATCTCCTATATCTATCTCTTCTAATGGATCGGCCGATGTAAAACCTTGTCCTAATTTATCCATATCATCTAACTCTTCTATGGACTCATACATATTGTTCTCTTCGGACCTATATTCTACAAGTCGCTTTTGTAACCACTCTGAGTTAGGATCCATTTAAACATATCATACCTTGGAGCCGATTGCATTCAGTCAGCTTTAAAGAGACGGGCACAAAACCATTCTTGGTTGCGCTGAGAAAATCGAACTCTGACAAGTCACGTCCCGTCAAGCAAGTAGCATTGGGATGCTGCCAATCCACCGATGCATCGGCCAAAGCAACACAGGCCGAGTTATCTGCATGAATGACTTCCACTTCATCATCAAACCACTGGATTAAAAACTGGTGCATAGTAGATGGCACGCATTGGTTTGCATGAACCCAATCACGGCCTAATTTCACATTGTAGTTACCTTGCACCTCGGCGACAAAGAATGCGGTAGCCAAACTTTTACTTCCCACCGTGAGTTCCACATACATCACACCTTTGGCCTTAGTTTTCTCTTTGCCTTCAAATCCATTAAGCACCATGTTGGTCTTTATCAACTCTTCATCACACAACCCCAATTTTTTGAAGACCGAATACGGCATAAGATTCACCACAGCACCACCATCAACAAGCATCTGAGTGAGCGGTGATCCATTGATATGACCTCTGAGATACAATGGTTTCAGATGTGTTACTGGGTCTTTTGGCTTCTCGAATATTGCATTTTAGGGCCAAAATCCAGCTGAGCCACCTCCCCTTCCTCATCTATAGCACGAAACTCAGCAGGTAAGTAATATACCATATTGATATCCATACCTTCATGAACCAGCGTAGACTCGTAGTCCAACATATCATCCTTTTCTTCAAGTGCATCCACCGATTCTGAAATCTGTCCAAGTGAAGGAGAAGTAAGAAGTGTCGCATACGATGTAATAGTTGTCGCATCGTCCTCCTTTGGTGGCGCATGTGCTGCTGTGATAGGTGTAGAAGCCACTGCATCTTGTATCTGTTTAGGCCTCCACACTTGCTTTGTAGGCACCATGGGCTGAGTATCATTGAACAACTTATCCCTTTGCTTCTCGGCCTCTTGTTCTGTCATCTCTTGACTCCTTAACCTCTGTAGTTTCCTCTTTTGTGTCTTTGTTAGCCCTAGAGGACACCACTTTGGCTGAGTGTATTTAGGATCTCTCGCCTTTACTTGGCTGGTGCTTTCTTCATGGTCATTAGCCGAGTGCTTTGGCGCAATAGCAAGTATCGGCTCAGTCGAGTGGTTATGCATAGTCGGCTACTGTATTGGGAATGTTTTGGTGCCCAAGATAAGTGAGTCGACATCCTTTTTCTCCTTGCTTTTTCCTGACTCGACCATTGCAGCACTTGGCGACTTAACACGCCATTCTTGCTTGCCGACCCTTTTTTCATTATCTTGCATTGGCCGATTGACACCATTGTTCAAACGGCCTCGTGCGGGATAAGAAAGTCTCTCATGAACGGGCCTCCTTGGTTCTGCCCAACCCGGATGAAAAGCATAAGGGGCCATTGGGGGATGCCCCCATCTTCCATTGAAATCTCCCATGTAGTATGGTGCATAGGGGAGTGGCGGCATCCATGGTCCCGGCACGCACGACTCATATGGCCTCGCATGATGCTGAAGTTCTTCCCGAGGAGGTGACCTTGAGCGCTTCGAATTGGATGGACGATTAGAGCTAGAACTGGCTGCATGATTGGCATACTTGGACAACAACATATCAAAAGTTGGCTTGATTTTCTTGCGCCGCACTTTAGCTTCATTCGTCTTCCACTTAGCAACTTCGGGACTCTTGGGCTTAACAAATCTGACATGAGCGTTCTTTTGCACTTGTGGTTGCCCCCGTGTGTCGGATTCTTGATGGTGATCTTGATTATCTCCTTGCCACCGGGTTGCTTATCAAGCACAACCTGTCTTCCCAAGATCTTGTTGTCCTCCTTGTCTTTCCTGGGCTCACCAACAATAACATTAGCTTTATTAGCAGATTCGGCTACCTCCGGCCGAATGAGTAGCTTCTTCCCCTCCAAATCCATGGTGTTCATTGGAAAAGGTTGTTTATCAACTTGCATCTCAGAAAAGTTCAATCGTCCATCATTAATGGCCGATTGTATCTGTCATTGAAAAACATTGCAATCGTTAGTAGCATGAGAAAAAGAATTATGATACTTGCAATAAGCGTGCCGTTTCAGCTCTTCAAACGGCGGTAAAGTATGAGATATTCTAATAATCTTAGCCTGCAGCAAAGCATCAAATTTCTATCACACTTAGCAATGTTAAAAGTAAACTTCATCTCTTCATCATGATTCTTATGAATCGGTTTCAGATCATTGCAAGTAAATGGTTTGGCTTTAGATGGCCAAACAAATTCAGTAGCAAAAACATCACCCTCATTGTCTGAGTGATCACTATCATATTCGACCATATTCATCTTTGGACGATCGGTTTTATATCTATGCACTTCTTTGAGATCTTTGCTTCGGCTTTCCTGAGCCAAAGCCCTTTGTAAGACTTGGTTGATATTTAAGAACTCATAGCCTTCTAGCTTTCTCTAATGGGAGTTCTCAAACCACTCAGCACTAGGTCCGCCAAGTCCCTTTCGGTTATCACCAAACTAAAACACCGGTTTTTTGTTTCTCTGAATCTCTTGACGTAATCGGAGACTGATTCATCATGCTTCTGTTTAACCGATGTTAGATGTGACAACTTGAGTTCATTGTCGCCGCTATAAAAGTGATCATGAAATTTCTGCTCTAGCTGCGACCAAACTCGAATGGAACCATGTGGTAAAGAAGAAAACCATGAAAAATGCGGTACCAGTTAATGATAAAGGAAATAAACGCACTTTCAATTCATTCAATGAGCCTGCCTCACCCAATTGTGCTAAATATTGACTAACATGTTCCCATGTGATTTTTGTGCCTTCTCCATTAAACTTAACAAAATCTGGAATTTTATATCCTGGAGGGCACTGGATGGCATCAAAGTATTAGGGGTACGGCTTTTGGTAAATCTGATTCCGAGGTAACTCAACTCCAAAATTATCTCGGAGCATCTTAGCCATCTCCTCTCTAAGATTAGCTAGACCATCATCCACAGTGGACGATGAGACTTGTGGCAGCGGCATAGGACGAGTGGGACTACCAGCTGTAGGTAGGAGTTGTGGCATGTATGCCGAACTATAGTTTGGTAATGGCCGAGTGGTTGCAGCTGTAGGTAGGGTTTGGTTCGGTGTTGCCACCGAACCTGGCATACTCATAATAGGATTAATGGGTGTAGTCACAATCTGATTCGTTTGAGTAGGATAATAAGTCATCGGCATGGGAGGCGCCGATGAGATAGGTAAAGCCAGATTAGGGTTTTGCACACTAGCAGCTACACCATCATTATCACTAGATGATTGAGATTTTTTTTTTGAGCATTAGTATTTTCTATGAAAGTTTGATAGACCAGATTGTTACCATCAGCAATACGACTCTCAATCTCAGCCCAGTGCTCAGGAGAAAAAGTAGTACTCACAGCGGGTTTAACCTGCTCGGCTTGAAGAGGAGGGAACTTGATTTCTTCAATCGGAGTGATGTTTCCTTGGTGATCCTTCTTGAATTTGGCAAGGAACTCCTACGAATCCTTCTCTTCACGCGCCTTCTTGTACTCCTCATAGACTTGGCGATGATCGGCCGATATCTCATCAAGACTGGGCTTAATGATTTTATCGGCGTCTACCTCAGATGGCTTGGGAAGATCGGACATGGTGGATGATGATGATTGATATTATTCCCCAGCGGAGTCACCAAAAAGTGTGTTGACACACGAACACGTCACGTGTACCCTCGACGCCGAGGGTGATGCACCGCAGCTCACGTCGAAGGAGACCCGATCGACAACACGATACGCAAGACAGTCGGCGGGCGCTTTTGCTTACCCGAAACCCCGCGCACCCGGGAGGGACCCCGTCAGGGATTGCGGCGGCTATGGGCTGCCCTAGGTTGATTCGCTCGCCCCTAGATCCTCGGGATTCGCAGCTCTCAAACACGAAGAACAGCAAAGAACGAGAGAGAAAGACGGTGGAGAGATAAAACGTAGACAGGAAAAGGTAGTATATTGATTTGTTCGACTGTGTGTTGTTTCAATATAAGAGGCGGCTGGACTTCCCATACAAGAAAAGGATTCATCTAGGCTTTCCTTACAAGAAAACTACATCAATTCACGTCCAAAACCCTAGTCAAATTCGGACTGGTTTTATCCGAACATTCCAAAACTGTTCGGTTTAAACTGACTGTACCTTACGGGTCTTTTTTGTGATGGCAAACAACCTCAGATGGAAACGAGTCCAAAAGAAATCTTGACCGTTTCGACGAGAAGAACATCTTTCATGTTGAACGTTTTTTCATTAGAGGTCATCTCGAGGGTCAAATTGCTTGTGCAAAACAGCAAATTATTCACGCATCTCATCAGACATACCCACATATGTGTTTGGTTCCGGGCGTCATATCTTGCTCGCTGGAGGGTCTCGTTGTGAGGGCTCTAACTTTTGCATACGACCTCGGATTGAGACAATCTTTATATCAAAATCGATCGCTTCAACGAGACAAAGACAATTCATGTAGATAAGTTTTCCATACGATGCTGTCTTGGGGGAGTAATCAGCCGAACAGTGTTCTGAATACAGAATCTCAGTACTTTGAACACAACTTCGGCCTTAGAGATGAGGTCGGATGGCTATGACTTAAACATCAAAGTTGTTCCTCTCGGCAATGTGAAAGTTTCCATGCTGAAAACCCTTTCACTCAAAGCCATCTCATTTTCCTTTTATGTCATGCCAAAATCTGGTGTCAACACAAATTACTGTCGAGCAATTGATAGAAAAGTCCATAGTTATGAGATTATCTAGGCATGATCATGTATATAGGCATCACGTCCATGACAAGTAGATCGAAACGATTCTGCATCTACTACTATTACTCCACACATCGACCAACTGCTGTCTGCATCTAGAGTATTAAGTTCATCAAGAACAGAGTAACGCATTAAGAAAGATGACATGATGTAGAGGGATAAACTCATGCAATATGATATAAACCCCGTCCTTTTATCCTTGATGGCAACAATACAATACATGTCTTGCTGCCCCTGCTGTCACTAGGAAAGGACACCGCAAGATTGAACCTAAAGCTAAGCACTTCTCCCATTGCAAGAGATATCAATCTAGTAGGCCAAACCAAACTGATAATTCGAAGAGACTTGCAAAGATAACTTAATCACACATAAAAGAATTCAGAGGAGATTCAAATATTTCTCATAGATAAACTTGATCATAATCCCACAATTCATCGGATCTCGGCAAACACACCACAAAAAAGAGTTACATCGGATAGATCTCCAAGAAGATCAAGGAGAACTTTGTATTGAGATTCAAAGAGAGAGAAGAAGCCATCTAGCTAATAACTATGGACTCGAAGGTCTGTGGTAAACTACTCACAACTCATTGGAGAGGCCTTGGAGATGATGTAGAGGCCCTCCATGGTCGATTCCCCCTTCGGCGGAGCGCCGGTGAAGGCTCCAAGATGGGATCTCGTGGATACAGAAGTTTGCGGCGGTGGAATTAGGTTATCGTGGTGCCCCTCGATGTTTTCGGGGTACGGGAGTATATATAGGCGAAGGAGGTAGGTCGATTGATGCTCGAGGGGACCACGATGGTGGGGGGTGCGCCACCCCCAGGGGGCATGCTGGGCACCCTTGTGGCCGCCTCGTTTGTTGCTTCACGTCCACTCCAAGTCTCCAGGTTTGCATTTGTTCCAAAAAGGTCGCTCCCGAAGGTTTCATCCCGTTTGGACTCCGTTTGATATTCCTTTTCTTCGAAACACTAAAATAGACAAAAAAATAGCAAGTCGGGTTGGGCCTCCGGTTAGTAGGTTAGTCCCAAAAATGATATAAATGTGTAAAGTAAAGCCCATAAACTTCCAAAACGGGTAATAGCATGGAACAATCAAAAAATATAGATACATTGGAGACGTATCAATCTACACTTCCACCAAGAGAAATTTGATTCCCCCAACTAATCCCTTGCGGATCTTGTTACTCGTGGGTGTTTGAGCACCCTAGATGGTTGAGGTCACCTTGGAGCCACATTCCATTGTGGTGAATCTCCATGGTATCGTTGCGAGCCTCCAATCAAGTTGTGGAGATAGCCCCAACCTTGTTTGTAAAGGTTCCGTCGCCGCCTTCAGGGGCACCACTAGTGGAATCAAGGCATCTCGCATTGTGTGAGGGCGTGAGGGGAATACAGTGGCCCTAGTGGCTTCTTGAGGAGCATTCTGCCTCCACACCGCTCCAACAGAGACGTACTTTCCTAAAAGGGAAGGAACTTCGGTAACACATCCTCGTCTCCACCGGCTCCACTTGTGGTTATCTCTTCCCTTTACATTGTGCAAGCTATTATTATGTTGTATCCTTGCTTGCACTTATTGTTGTTGTTGTTGTTTGCATCATATAGGTTGCTCACTTAGTTGCAAATCTAGACAACCTACTTGTTGCTAAACCTAATTTGTTAAGGAAAGCTAAAAAATGGTAGTTGGCTATTCACCCCCCTCCCTCTAGTTAACCATATCGATCCTTTCAATTGGTATCAGATCCTCATCTCTTTATTAAGGGTTTCACCAGCCGAAGAGTATGGTTGACGTCGAGGAGGAAGTGTCCGAGGCCGTGGAGTTGACTTCAATCACTCGGGATGACTTAAATGAAGCCATGGCTTTACTTAAGACGTCCATGATGACCGAGGTCAAATCCGTGTTTAAAGAATTACTTGAGGGTTTGAAAACCACTCCTGATCCATTGCTTGTGGTCTACCCCACCGCATCGGAGTCGAAGGCCAATTCCGGCAAGGAAGGGGCTAAAGGTACTCAAACTTCTTCCCCTCATTAAAAGAATGGGACGGGAACCTTTGCCTCGGTTCCCCCTCCCCGGTCTATGGAGGACCGGTCCCTACACCTCGCATTAATAATTATGGTCCTCCTCCTAAGCTTGTTAAGGGTGACTTTGCTAATTGGGTCTTTCGCATTAAGTCTCATTTGAATCATTGCTCAACTAACCTTTGGAGAATTATAGAGCAAGGCTTCTACCCGCATGATCCAAACAATTTCACCCCAAGAGAAGAAGTGGACAATCAATACAATTACTCCGCTTTATTCATTCTTCGAGATGCGGTTCCACTCGAAGATCTATCTCACCTTCGGCCTTTCACTCGTGCAAAGGATTTTTGGGAGCACATTGTTTCTATGTACAAGGGGAGCTCAAGCATCCAACGGTCCAACTTTGAAGTGGTCCTTGATGAGGCCGATGAATTTATGATGCTAGAAGATGAGGATCCGTGTGATCTATACCGAAGGGTGACTACTCTTGCGGTTGCTCTCCAAGACCATGGAAGCAAGGATACGGATGGCACTTGGATCAAGCGCAAGTTCTTCAAGGACATCATGCCATTCAACAAGGCCATGTCTTCCGTGATTTGTCAAAGGCCGTACTTTCACACTCTAACCTCAATTGAAGTGTTGGATGATTTTACTGCCATGAACATCATGAACAAAACCGCCAACAATGCTCTTGCCCGTGTCCGGTCAAAGAAGATCACTCCCACTCTTGCTTTGAAGGCCAAGGCCATTCCGGAGGATGAAGAGGAAGAAGAAAAGGAGTGTGGCCTCAAGGACAGCAAATATGATTACCATGAGCACATGGATCTTGCATCAAGGCAATTTTGGAGCAACAAGAGGAATTCAAGGCACAACTTCACCAAGAACAACTCAAGTGGGCTAAAGAACAAGCAACGTGTAAGGAATTTCTACAACTATGGCAATGCGAGTCACTTTGTGGTGGATTGCCCGTATGAGAAGAGGGAAGACAATGGTGGCAAACTCATTCGCAAAGACAAATTTAAGTCTACTCCTAGCAAGAACAACCTCACCAAGAAGGCTCCTGTAAAGGTCTTGGTGGCACATGAAGAGTACCCCTCCGATGATGAGGAAGACATTAGTGGAGAAGGAATGGCAATGGAAACCATTGCCATTGCTACATCTTCCCCCTCCAAGGTGTCTCTCTTCGGTGCCCCCAATGAAAACACCATTGCCAAGTGTCTCATGGACAAAGGTATCAACAAGGTAACTCCTAACATCAAAACCACCATCATTACTACTCCTTCATTGCTAGATTGTGTTGATGATAGTGAGATGGAGAAAGTTGATGAGAATGAGTTCACAAAGTTTGTGAGCAAGCTCAAGGGTGAGTCCAAGAAGCACTTTGTTGCTCTCTTGGAACAACTTGGTGAGGCCAATGATATCATTGAGTCGCATGAGGATACTATCTCCAAGTTGGAGGGGCATAGTCGTGACTATGCCGATGAGATTGTGGATCTTTCCATTGCTCTAGAGGAAGAGCGAGATCTATGTTTGACTCTTGAGGAGTCACACAATGTTAATCATGCTAAATTGCAAAAAGATCTTGATCATGCTATTATTCTTACTCGTGTGCTTAAATCCAAGAAAGGCGCACTTAGGGTTGGCCATGAAAACTCAAGGAAGAATTCAATACACTTGACAAGGCTCACAAGGTATTGAAGGGTATTCATGCTTCTCTCAAAGAGTCTCATGATCAACTCCATGTGAAGCTAACCAAGGAGATTTCCACTTGTCCTCTTTTCGTTCTAATTGATAATGCCCATGCTACTACCCCTTGTTTCGAGCATGTGCATCTTATGGAGGAAAATGCTAAGTTGAAAGAGCAACTTGAGAAGGGGCTTGTGTCTTGCATACAAGGTGAGACGAACCTCAATGACCTTTTGAGCAATCAAAAGGAAGTTCTAGGAAAGGAAGGACTTTGGTTTGCACCCAAGTCAAAGAAAAAGAAGAACAAGACCAAGAAATCTCTCCCGCTCAAGGACACCTTTGTCAAGGAGGGTGAGGGTGCTCATGAGAATAAGAAGAACAATGAAGTGGGTGGTAATGCCAAGAAGGGCAAAACCACCTCTAGAAACAAAGCCAGTGACTTTAAACCCTCTTATGTTTTGTGTCGTGCTAGTGATGGGCTTGTTTATGCCAAATTTGTTGGTTCTTGTTATGAGTACATTGAATGTCCTATTTGGGTTCCTAAGACCCTTGTTACTAACATCAAAGGACCCATGATATGTATCCAATGTATCTATAATTTTTTATTGTTACATGCTATTATATTACCTGTTTTGGATGTTTTATATGCATTTATATGCTATCTTATATTATTTTTGGGGCTAACCTATTAACCTAGAGCCCGGTGACAGTTTTTGTTTTTTCCTTGTTTTTGAGTTTTGCAGAAAAGGAATATCAAATAGAGTCTAAATGTGCTGAAAATTTACAGTGATTTTTTATGGACCAGAAGAAGCCCCCGAAGCACAAGAGTTGGG
Source organism: Triticum dicoccoides (assembly GCF_002162155.2). Taxonomy (NCBI): domain Eukaryota; kingdom Viridiplantae; phylum Streptophyta; class Magnoliopsida; order Poales; family Poaceae; genus Triticum; species Triticum dicoccoides. The sequence continues at coordinate 382,357,477 of NC_041381.1, forward strand.
CCAGAAGAGCCCCGAGTCAAAAATTCACTGGAACCTGCTTTTGATCTGAAATGTTTATAGGTGATAGATATACAAATTATCTACATTTTCCTAATTTTGCAGAATTTTTGGAGTAGCAGAAGTATGGTTGGAGTACATGTCACTTCAGACTGTTCTATTTTTGATAGATTCTGTTTTCAATGCATTGTTTGCTTATTTCCTCCTTTCTATGTATTATATTGCTCAATATAAATTGTGGAAATGATATGCTATAGTAGGCGTTGTGTGTAAACAATAATGAATCTTGTCTTTGACAGTACTAAAGTGAAATGGTTTGCTCCTTATCATACTAACCTATCTCACAAAGTTTCGTTAAGTTTTGTGTGATTGAAGTTTTCAAGTTTTGGGTGAGATGTCGATATGAGGAGAATAAGGAGTGACATGACCCTAATATTGGGGATGCCCAAGGCACCCCAAGGTAATATTCAAGGAAGATCTAAGCAACTAAGCTTGGGGATGCCCCGGATGGCATCCCCTCTTTCGTCTTCATTCACCGGTAACCTTACATGAGGCCATATTTTTATTCACCACATGATATGTGTTTTGCTTGGAGAGTCATTTTATTTTGTTTATATTTGCTTGACGTTATTCAGAGACATGTTTTCTATCTTTTAGTTCAATAAAAATGTCAAGTGTAGCCTTTACCATGCTTATTTACAAGTCTATATGTTGCTGTTTGAAAACAGAAAGTCTGCCATTAAGTTTTGAATATTGGTGAATTGTCAGAACATGATGAAATCTTGAAATTTTTACACATTGAGTAACAACAAATTTTATACAGTGTGGTAATTTTTCAGAATTTTTGGAGTTAAGGAAGTATGATTCCTCTTGCATTCTTTACAGACTATTCTGCTTAGACAGATTGCTGTTATGTTTGCATTGTTTGCATATGTTTGCTTGTTTAATGAGTCTATTTGAGGATAGGAGTATTAAATATGCAGAGAAATTTAGTAGGCAATATCAAATAATAATTTTAGTGATTTGCTACAGTAGAGAATGATAAGGTTTTGCACTGATTTGTACTAACTTATCTCATGAGTTCTTGTTGAGTTTTGTGTGGATGAAGTTTTTTAAGATTTAGGGAAACCGTGATATAAAAGGAATTAAGGAGACACAAAATCTCAAGCTTGGGGATGCCCAAGGCATCCAAAAATAATATTTCAAGAAGTCTCAAGCATCTAAGCTTGGGGATGCCCCGGTTGGAATCCTACCTTTCTTCTTCAACAACTATCGGTCAGTTTTGGTTGAGCCTAAGCTTTTCCTTCTTCACATGATATGTGCTATCCTTGCAATGTCATTTTATTTTGTTTTGCTTGATGTTTGAATAATATACCAAGATCTGAAATTCTTAAGCGTTAGAGAGTCTTCACATAGTTATACAATTATTCGACTACTCATTGATCTTCACTTATATCAATTGGAGTAGTTTGTCATTTGCTCTAGTGCTTCACCTATACCTTTTTAGAGCATGGCGGTGGTTTTATTTTGAAGAAATTGATGAACTCTCATGCTTCACTTATATTATTTTGAGAGTCTTAAACAATATGGTAATTTTCTTTGGTTATGAATTTAGTCTAATATGATAGGCATCCAAGAGGGATATAATAAAAACTTTCATATAAAGTGCATTGAATACTATGACAAGTTTGATTCCTTATGATTAATTTGAGATATGAAGATGGTCATATAAGAGCCATGCTAGTGAGTAATTGTGGATTGGTAAAAATACTTGTGTTGAGGTTTGTGATTCCCGTAGCATGCACGTATGGTGAACCGTAATGTAACGAAGTTGGAGCATGATTTATTTATTGATTGTCTTCCTTATGAGTGGCGGTCAGGGATGAGTGATGGTCTTTTCCTACCAATTTATCCCCCTAGGAGCATGCGCGTATTACTTTATTTCGATAGCTAATAGACTTTTGCAATAAGTATGCGAGTTCTTTATGACTAATGTTGAGTCCATGGATTATACACACTCTCACCCTTCCACCATTGCTAGCCTCTCTAGTATCGCGCAACTTTTGCAGGTACCATACACCCACCATATACCTTCCTCAAAACAGACACCATACCTACCTATTATGGCATTTCCACAGCCATTCCGAGATATATTGCCATGCAACTTTCCACCGTTCCATTTTATTATGACACGTTCCATCATTGTCATATTGCTTTGCATGATCATGTAGTTGACATAGTATTTGTGGCAAAGCCACCTTTCATAATTCTTTCTTACATTTCACTCTTGAGTCATTGCACATCCCGGTACACCGCCCGAGGCATTCATATAGAGTCATATTTTTGTTCTAAGTATCGAGTTGTAATTTTTGAGCTGTAAGTAAATAAAAGTGTGATGATCATCGTTATTAGAGCATTGTCCCATGTGAAGAAAGGATGATGGAAGCTATGATTCCCTAACAATTTGGGATGAGTCTCTGGACTTAATGAAAAATAAAATAGGCCAAAGAAGCCCAAATAAGAAAACGGGCCAAAGAAGCTCACCAAAAAAAGAGAGAAAAGGGAGAAGGGACAATGTTACTATCCTTTTTCCACACTTGTGCTTCAAAGTAGCATCATGATATTCATGATAGAGAGTCTCCTATGTTGTCAGTTTCATATACTAGTGGGAATTTTCATTATAGAACTTGGCTTGTATATTCCAACAATGGTCTTCCTCAAATGCCCTAGGTCTTCATGAGCAAGCAAGTTGGATGCACACCCACTTAGTTTCTTTTTGAGCTTTCATAAACTTATAGCTGTAGTGCATACGTTGCATGACAATCCCTACTCACTCACATTGATATCTATTAATGGGCTTCTCCATATATAGTGCATCGGTATGCCTAGTTGATCTGAGACTATCTCCCTCTTTTTGTCTTCTCCATAGGAACCATATTCTATTCCACCTATAGTGCTATGTACATGGCTCATGCTCATCTATTATGTGAAAGTTGAGAAAGTTTGAGAACATCAAAAGTATGAAACAATTGCTTGGCTTGTCACCGGGGTTGTGCATGATTTCAGTATTTTGTGTGATGAAGATGGATCATAGCCAGAATATATGATTTTGTAAGGATAACTTTCTTTGGTCATGTTATTTTGAGAAGACATAATTGCTTTATTAGTATGCTTGAAGTATTATCATTTTTATGTCAATATTAAACTTTTGTTTTGAATCTTATGGATCTGAACATTCATGCCACAATGAAGAAAATTATATGGATAATATGTTAGGTAGCATTCCACATCAAAAATTATGTTTTTATCATTTACCTACTTGAGGACGAGCAGAAATTAAGCTTGGGGATGCTTGATACGTCTTCAACGTATCTATAATTTCTGATTGTTCCATGATATAATATTATATGTTTGGATGTTTTATATGCTATTTTATAATATTTTTGGGACTAACCTATTAACCTAGAGCCCAGTGCCAGTTTCTATTTTTTTTCCTTGTTTTTGAGTTTTGCAGAAAAGGAATATCAAATGGAGTCCAAATGAGCTGAAAATTTACGGTGATTTTTTATGGACTAGCAGAAGCCCCCGAAGCACAAGAGTTGGGCCAAAAGAGTCTCGAGCCAACGACAAGGGTGGCAGATGCGCCCACCACCTTAGGGCGTGCCCCCTGCCTTGTCGCTGACTCGTGGACCCCACCTAACGTGAAACCGACACCAAAAATTCCTATAAATCCAGAAACCCCTAGAAAGAAACCTAGATCGGAAGTTCTGCCGCCGCAAGCCTCTGTAGCCATGAAAAAACAACCGGGAGCCCGTTCTGGCACCCTGCCAGAGGGGAAATCCATCACCGGTGGCCATCTTCATCATCCCAGCGTTCTCCATGACGAGAAGGGAGTAGTTCACCCTCGGGGCTGAGGGTATGTACAAGCTATGTCTTTGATCTCTCTTTCTCGTGTTCTTGATTTGGCACGATCTTGATGTACCGCGAGCTTTGCTACTATAGTTGGATCTTATGGTGTTTTCCCCTCTCTACCTTCTGATGAATTGAATCTTTTCCTTTGAGGTTTTGTTATGTCGGGTTGAATCTTTGGATGTGAGAGCACTTGATGTATGTCTTGAAATGGCATATCCGTGGTGACAAAGGGATGTTCTACTGATCCAATTGATGTATGTTTTGGTTATCAACTTGCGGATTCCCGTGGTGACATTGGGGTAATCTATGCATAGGGGTTGGTACGCGTTTTCATATTCCTTTCTCCGATAGAAATCTTGGGATACTCTTGAAGTTCTTTGTGTTGGATTGAATATTATGAATCTGAGATTGTGTGATGCATATCGTATGATGGACCCACGGATACTTGTGGTGACATTGGAGTATCTAGGTGACATTAGGGTCTGATTGATGCGTGTCATATGGTGTTATTTTACTGCGAATTCTAGGGTTGTTTGTGACACTTATATGAATAGCTCAATGGATTGATCAGAAAGAAGAACTTTGAGGTGGTTTCATACCTACAAGCAATTTCATCTTATGTTCTCCGTGATAGGAACTTTGGAGTGATTCTTCGTTGCATGTTGAGGGTTTCTCATATGATCTAATTATGTTATCATTGTTGAGAGAACTTGCACTAGTGAAAGTATGAACCCTAGGCCTTGTTTTCAAGCATTGCAATACCATTTTTGCTCACTTTTGTTACTTGCTACCTTGCTGTTTTTATATTTTCAGATTACAAAAACTTATATCTACTATCCATATTACACCTGTATCACCATCTCTTTGCCGAACTAGTGCACCTATACAATTTACCATTGTATTGGGTGTGTTGGGGACACAAGAGACTCTTTGTTATTTGGTTGCATGGTTGTTTGAGAGAGACCATCATCATCCCACGCCTCCCATGGATTGATAAACCTTAGGTCATCCACTTGAGGGAAATTTGCTACTGTCCTACAAAACTCTGCGCTTGGAGGCCCAACACGAGTCTACGAGAAGAAGGTTGCGCAGTAGACATCAACCCATTCAACAATGGTTACCTAAATCCAAACATTGATCTCTTGTATGAGTTTTCTTTCGATAGGGCGTCATGGTTGCTCGATAGTGGCGCAAGAAATCATATGACCGGGATCAAGGACTTGGTGGTGGATGTGCATCCAATTCCATCTATGCCCACCCGTGTCCAATTTGGTGATGCCTCGACTTCTAAGGTATTGGGACTTGGCAAGGTGGTCATCTCTCAAGATTTATCTATTGAGAAGGTCATGCTTGTTGAGTCCCTTGGATACAATTTACTTTCCGTTTGTCAACTTGCACTTATGGGCTTTGCAACCTTCTTTGATCTTTATAATGTGGCCCTTTTGTGGAGCAAGACTCTTAAAGTAGCCTTTGTTGGGCATGTCGAGAACAATCTCTATGTGGTGAACTTTTCAGAGCACCCACTAAGACTACGACTTGCCTACTGGCTAAAGTTGATGTGGATTGGCTTGGGCATCACCGACTAGCCCATGTTAATATGAGATCTTTGCAAAGTCTCCTCAAAGGGGACCACGTCCATGGACTAACAAATGTGAGTTTTGCCAAAGACCGTGCTTGTAGTACTTGTATCGAAGGAAAACTTCATGAAACAGCTCACCGACCATCAACTATCATCTACTCAAAGAGGACCTTGGAGCTCCTTCATATGGATCTCTTTGGTCCTCCATCCTTTGATAGTCTTGGTGGAAGAAATTATTGCTTGGTGATTGTGGATGACTACTTAAGATAAACATGGGTATACTTCTTCAAGAGGAAGAGTGAGACTCAAGAAACCATCATCAACTTTGCAAATGAAGCTCAACAACAACATGAAGCAAAGATTTTGATTATTAGAAGTGACAATGGCACCGAGTTCAAGAACTACACCTTTGTCGGCGTCCTGGGAACGGGGGTACCCAGACTTGCCTGCCTGCAGCCTACGGCGTGGCTCAAGGAGTGGCCCAGTATGGCCCATCTTCGTCTACACAAGCTCAAGACCCTCGTGAGGGGCCAAGCCTCGCAGGGCGGACGACAGGAAGCTTCCTCAGGCATAGCCTCGTCAGGCTGTCTCGTGACGCAAGCCATGAGGAGGCGGAGAGATCAAGGCGGGGTACCTCACGAGGTGCCCGTGACGCAAGCCATGACGACCGAAGCCAGGCGGGCGCCAGGCGGGCGCCGGCCTACGCAGAGTCCTTGTTTCCTCTTTGGTGCAAAGGGGGCAAGCGCAGGCAAGGGTATCAAGCAAAGGCAACCATTTCGGTGCAACAAGACCAAGACCAGCAGAACGGCAGGATGGAGATCATCGTGGAGCCCAAGCCGGCGTCATCATCAGATCCTTTGGCAGGCGAGGGCCAACTTTAGTCAGGATAAGTGTACTAGATGTTCCCCTTCAAAATGGCCAATTGTTGGTGCCCTTCCTGCTCAATATTTGGGAAGAGGACCAGGGCCTCGCTCTATAAATAGGGCTAGCCACCAAAGTAGAAAGGGATCCAGATTCAATCCTTCCCAAGAGGCATCACCTCCCCAAGAACTCCTCCCCTCGCGAGGCAGTTCTTCCTTTGTATTGTTCATCATCAGCCTCTGAGGCAACCCACCACACCACAAACTAGAGTAGGGTATTACACCACAATGGTGGCCCGAACTAGTATAAACCTCGTGTCCCTTGTGTTGTTCTTCGTGTAGTTTAGATCCTTTGCGAGGCGATGAGACTTGAGTAGGTAGGAGGTGTGATCTCCGCGCGCACCCCAGAGTTCGAACCTTGAGGGTCTGCCAGAACCCATAATCCGACAACCTTGGATGAGTTTCTTAGTGATGAGGGGATCAAGCACCAATATGCCGCACCCTATACCCCTCAACAAAATGGTGTGGCGGAGAGGAAGAACCGGACATTGATGGATGCTGCCGGGACCATGATGGCAGAATACATATCTCCGTATAACTTTTGGGCCGAAGCCATCAACACCGCATGTCATGCTTCCAATAGGCTCTACCTTCGCAAAGGCTTGAACATGACTCCATATGAGATACTTACCGGCAACAAGGCCAACATCAAGTGAAAGTGCAACTATCCCTAGGTGGTTTTGGTAATTCCTAACAACATATAGCTCATTGAGCTAATGCTATCCCAAGATAAATATTTCAGGAAAGCTCAATGATTGGCATGGCATGGATGAGAAAAGTGGACCCCTCAAAATGCTAAGGACAAAAGGATTGGCTCAAGCTCAAAGCTCAAGACTCTGCATTTTCTATTTTAGTGATCCAAGATCACATTGAGTCTATAGGAAAAGCCAATACTATCAAGGAGGGATGAGGTGTTGCTTAATGAGGTTCTTGCTCAAAGTGCTTAGTGATATGCTCAAAAGCCCTCAACTACTTTCTCACATCCACATATGACCTAAACCAAAAGTCAAACTCGGCCCCACCGATTCTTTCTATCTGGCGCCACTGAGTTCAGATGTCATAGCCACTACCACAAACCCTAGGCAAATCGGTCTCACTGATAGGGATCTCGGTCTCGCTGAGATGGGATTGTAAACTCTCTGTTTCCCTTCGTAATGTTTTGGTCCCACCGAGATGAGCGATCGGTCCCACCGACATTGCAATGTAAAATCTTTGTTTCCCTTTTGTAATGTTTCGGTCCAACCGAGATGAGCGAATCGGTCCCACCGAGTTTACCTTACCAACTCTCTGGTTAGCTTATTACCAAAATCGGTCTCACCAAGTTTGTGTAATCGGTCTCAACAAGATTACGTTATGCACTAACCCTAACCATATCGGTCCTACAGAGTTGCATGTCGGTCCCACCGAAAATCCTAACAGTCACTAGATTTACTGAATCGGTCTGACCGAGTTTCTTAATTCGGTCCCACCGAGATTGGTAAGTTGTGTGTAACGGTTAGATTTTGTGTGGAGGCTATATATACCCCTCCACCTCCTCTTCATTCATGGAGAGAGCCATCAGAACATGCCTACACTTCCAACTTACATTTTCTGACATAGAACCACCTACACTTGTGTTGAGGTCAAGATATTCCAATCCTACCATATGAATCTTGATCTCTAGCCTTCCCCAAGTTGCTTTCCACTCAAATCTTCTTTCCACCAAATCCATATCCTGTGTGAGAGAGTTGAGTGTTGGGGAGACTATCATTTGAAGCACAAGAGCAAGGAGTTCATCATCAGCACACCATTTGTTACTTCTTGGAGGGTGGTGTCTCCTAGATTGGCTAAGTGTCACTTGGGAGCCTCCGACAAGATTTTGGAGTTGAACCAAGGAGTTTGTACGGGCAAGGAGATCACCAACTTCGTGAAGATCTACCGCTAGTGAGGCAAGTCCTTCGTGGGCGACGGCCATGGTGGGATAGACAAGGTTGCTAATTCGTGGACCCTTCGTGGGTGGAGCCCTCCGTGGACTCGTGCAACCGTTACCCTTCATGGGTTGAAGTCTCCATCAGCGTGGATGTACGATAGCACCACCTATCGGAACCATGGCTCAAAAATCTCCGTGTCTCCAAATTGCGTTTGGCTCCTCAAACTCCTCCCCATTACCTTCATATGCAATTGTGTTAAATTCCGCTGCTATACTCTAGAATTTCATGTGTAGGTTGATTGCTTGACTTGTGCTAAGTTGCTAAAACCTGCCAAGAATTAAAATTGGGAAAAGGCTAAGTTTTTATTTGGTCAAGTAGCCTAATCACCCCCCCTCTAGACATACTTTCGATCCTACAAGTGGTATCAGAGCCTTGGTCTCCATTTTCTTTGATTTACATAGCTTTTGGTGGTCATAGCCTTGGTTTCACAACCTAGGAGAGTATGGCGTCTAGAGAGGGAAATTATGACCGTAGAGGTCCTTACTTTGATGGTACTAATTTTGCTAGTTGGAAGCATAAGATGAAAATGCATATTCTTGGACATAACCCTGCCATATGGGCTATTGTGTGTATTGGCTTGCAAGGTGAATTCTTTGAAGGGAGAGAACTGAACCGTGAAGCTACCGCGGAAGAGTTGAAGATGCTGCAATACAACGCTCAAGCTTGTGATATCCTCTTCAACGGATTGTGCCTCGAAGAACTCAACAAAATCAGCCATCTTGAGAATGCAAAGGAAATTTGGGACACTTTGATTGACATGCACGAAGGTACCGACTCCGTCAAGGAATCCAAATTGGATGTGCTTCAAAGTCAACTTGACAAGTTCAATATGAAGGATGGTGAAGGCGTCGCTGAAATGTACTCTAGGCTTGCTCTCATCACAAATGAGATTGCCGGCTTAGGAAGTGAAGACGTTACCGGCAAATTCATCATCAAGAAGATCCTAAGAGCCTTGGATGGAAAATATGATACCGTGTGCACATTGATCCAAATGATGCCCAATTACAAGAATCTCACACCAACGGAGGTCATTGGAAGAATTGTTGCTCATGAGATGTCACTCAAGGATAAGGAAGAGCTCCACAACAAGTCAAGTGGTGCTTACAAAGCCTCATGTGAAGATCCCACATCATCAAGTGAGAAACAAACCTTCAATGAAGAATTGAGCCTAATGGTGAAAAATTTCAACAAGTTCTACAAGAGTAAGAGCAAGGAAAGAAGTTCCAAGTCACGGTCCTACAATGAAAAAAGATCTTCGAGTCGAGAGCGTAATTGCTACAATTGTGGAAGACCCGAACACTATTACAATGAGTGTACGGCTCCCTACAAGAGAAGAGAAGAGTCACCTAAGAGAAGAAGTAGAAGAGAAGAATCACCACCAAGAGAGAGAAGGAGTAGAGATGATCGTTATGAACGAAGAACATCCCGGAGGAGCAAGGATTCGGAAAGGAAGGACAAATCATCAAAGAGCTACAAAAAACGAAGACATCAAGCTCATGTTGGTGAATGAGTATCCGGCTCCGACTCCGAACATCACTCCGAGAGAAGCTATCACTCCGACTCAGAACATACTCAAGATGAAGGTGTTGCCGGTCTAGAACTTGTGTCAACCAACTCGTACGACATATTTGATTCACCAAATGAAGGACTTGGAAGATGCTTCATGACTAAAGGCCCTAAGGTATTACACCCCGAGTATGTTGATTTCAATAGTGATGAAGATGACTTGCTAGGTGATGCTGATTTACTTGTTGACAACTCTAGTGATGAATACTATGATGAAACGTCAATTAATCATGATAATCAAGATAAAATGAATGACAATGATAAGGAGAAGATTGAGCTTCTAACTAAAGAATTAAACACTCTTAAGTTAGCTCATGAAACTATCTTAGGAGATCATCGAGAACTTTGAAGGACTCATGAGAAATTACGTTTTGAAAAGCTCAACCTTGAGCAGGAACATGAGTGTTTAAAAGCTATCAATGATGACCTTCGCAAGAAAAGTTCTTACATTTCCAAGCGTTTACTCTTATCTACTTACATGCCTCAAGTCAAGTCTAGTAACAAGTAGAAGAAAGATTCTTCCTCTAATAGTAATAACAATCATCATGCTAAATCCAATGTTGTTGCTTCTAGTAGTTCTGTTGATTCCACTAAATATTCTCTTAGCCAAGTTACACTTGAGTAAGAAAACATCTTATTAAAGGGAATTATAGAGAAAGGTGTTTTCAAGAACCTTGCTGGAAGTAAGCAATTCGAGGAAATTGTATGCAAGCAAGGAAGGCACCGGAAGAACCAAGGTGTTGGTTTTGAACGAAAGTTCAATGCCAATGGAGTTGAGTGGGAAGAAGATCAATACCCCAAGACGAAGTTCGTTCCTCAACAAGAGAAGTATGATTCTACTTCTTTCAAAGGGACACAAGCACAAGATGATCTTCCACCACAAGACCACAAGAAGAAAGGCAAGGACAAGCTTCAAGAGGATATTGATGCATTTGAAGAAGCTCCTAAGGCCTTGGTCAAGTGGGTTCCCAAGACTTTGTCAAGTACGACTACAACTCCAAGGATTCCCATCAAGATGGTGTGGATCCCGAAGAAGAAGAACTGGAGAGTTCTTGAGGGTGACTCCGTCAACATACTTCACTCTTATCATTTTGGCGAGGACAAGTGCAACCAACTTCCACATCTTGCACTAGTTCATGGAGTCACAAACCCTCTTGTTGGTAAGACAAGGGACAAGGTAACCCAATGCTTTCATAGACATCATCTTGTGTGTGCATCACTCTATGTCTATGGATATACTTGTTTGTTCCTTGTGGGACTAACCCGTGTAGGTATTGAAAGTGCAACTTACTCCAAAGGATTGCTCCAAAAGATCTACATCAACATAGATCATCCACATCTTCAACACCTACATGAAGTCAACATCGACAAAACCCATGGTTAGTTCATCCCTCTTAGGGGGATCTCACATCTAGGGGGAGCTTTACTCTAAGAATTGAGCTAAAGCAACTCTAATGATGTGAACACATCAATGCATTATGTAAAAGTGGCAACCCCACTTGAGCTTAAATGATGAGTATGACCTATGATCAAATGTTCTCATTTGACTCCTAAGTCAAAATACTCATATATAGATGACCTAGTCATCGCCAATTGCTCGATAGATGCTAGAATTTGTTGTGCATGCTTTGTCACATATTTTATCTGCTATCTTATTGTGTGAGCATGTCGTTTGCATATTTTACTCATTCGAGGACATCCACTTGTAGTTTTGCTTGTTTGGCTTCTTTTCCTTTTGCCAAGTGGATGGACAAGAATGCCTAAGAACCCTCTCTAGCTATCTATGCTATTCTTGTCTCAAACTCTATTAATGCTACATCACAAAGTTTGATCAAGTCAGATTCGTACCACTCTGTGTGAGGAGCACTCGGAGTCCCCGATTCGTCATAGACTTAAACTTCCAAAACTTCTTTGTGCGTTTTGGTCTGACCGATTCATCCTTTCGGTCATACTGAGATCACTAAGTCGATCTAGGTTTTCAATCTCGGTGCAACCGATTTAAACTTTTCGGTCACACCGAGTTGCAGCAACTGCTTGCAGTTATGCATCTCGGTGCCACCGAGTCGTTCCACTCGGTCACACCGACAGGGACAGGCTATATATACCCTGGGCCAAAATTTGGAAATTTCTCTGAATCCCTTCCCCCCCGCTCACCCTGCTCTGCCTCCCTGGGTCTCCGGATGATCCTCCTCGTCGCCAGCCGCCTCCCCCCGCTGGTCTCCGCCACCGTCAACGGAAATCGTCTCCACCGTTGCCACCGTAGCGAGTCCACCGCCGAACTTAGGGTATGGACTTGATCCTTGTGCTAATCTCATTCTGATTCCTAGCACATTGATTTGCCATGTATCTTGCCACAATTATCTTCCTATCCAGTGAAATACATTAGTTTTGATTAAGAATTTAGGGTTAGGTTTCCGCCTAAATCATCTCGGACCAACCGAGTTGTGGAAATAGGTTCCACCGATTTGGTTTAGGCCATTGCACATGTGATTCTCGGTCTGACCGAGAATTGCAAATCAGTGTGACCGAATTCAGGACTTTGTGAAACCCTAGCAGCCTCGGTGCCACCGAACTCTGACTCGGTCTGACCGAGTTCACTAGTTTAGGTTCCAAAAGATGCTTCGGTATCACCGAGTTTACAAATCGGTGGATCCAAAATGCTTTTTGTGGAAAACTAAAACTAAGTTTTTAACTCATTATTTTTAAAAAACCTCTATGCTTTGTGATGCTCATCCCCTCTATCTCATCTATATCTATTCACAGGGTTTGTTGTCAGAGTTTAAACTATGTCAGATCAGAGTGATAGCCAGAACAGAGAAGAAGAGCAAGTTCACTTGAGTGAGGGCACTAGTCCCTCGAGTACCTCAGATGAGGGCAGCAGGAGCACACCCAGGAACTTGCCTAAAGCTTCCACCAGGGCCAGAAGGAAGAGAACCTTTGATTCTGAAGATGAGGACTATGTGGCAGAAGAGGATGAAGCCACATCCAGGAAGGTGCTGAAGAAAGAATATGGCACAACTACTGCCACCAATTAGCCTGGCATGAACAGGAAAGTTCCAGCCAAGAGAACACCTATGTTGAAGGTTAGAGGATCAACTCAAGAGACTTTGGGATCTGAACCCAAAGAGCAAGAAGTGGTTGAAAAGAAAAGGAAAGAAAGAGCTAAGAAGACTATGGCCAGAGTAGTTGGAAAACCCTCTATGATGGAAGAAGAGGAAGAGGTTGTTGCACCAGTACCTAAAGCTCAAAAGCTTATGGGAGATGCTATAAGATCAGGGGCTGCTCCATCAAAGAAGCCCAAAGTAGCTCCCAAGGCAGCTGCACCTAAGCCTAAAACTGCACCCAAGAGGAACACCAGGAGTATTCCTGCTGCAGAGAAGAACAAGGCCCTAGTGCCTGAAGCTGCTGAAGAAGAAGATGATGATGAGTCACATGTCTTGAGGAAGTTGAAGCCCAAAATTCCAGATCACAATGATGCCCATCCAGTAGCTGAGGACATGAAGCTCAGGAAGGATGCATGAATCACACAATGGAGATTGACAGATCCCTATGCTATCAGGAGAAGGACTAATGTGGACTACAGGTTCCATACAAAGGAACAACAGGACTTCTATGAGACAGTGTTGCTTGATAAGAAACCAATTGTCTATGATATGAGATGGGTGGACTGGAAGTACCTCAGAAACAATGAAGAGCACTATCCTAGAGTCTATGATAGTTTCAAGTCTTGGGGGGTAGAAAACTTTGTTGGGCAGAAGCTCACAAAGTGGAATGATGAGCTAATTATGCAGTTCTACTCCACAGCTCATTTCTACCCAGATGGAAGGATTGTCTGGATGTCTGAAGGTACTAGGTACCAATCAACTGTTGAAGAATGGGCAAAATTGATCAATGCTCCTAAGGAAAATGAAGATGACTTGGATATTTATGCCAAGAAGAAGAAGGATCACAACTCCATGGCACACATGTACACAGAGATCCCAGATGCTGCTATTGAAACTCATAAGTTCGAATCAGTACACAATCTGCTGTCAGGATTGCCAACAATCAATTGGATCCTTAGGCATACTTTGTTGACAAAGTCAGGTGATCACAAGATTATCAGAGGCCATGCAATAAATTTGCTTCACATATTTGATGTGCCTCGGAAGTTCAAAGTCATGATCTTAATTGTTGAGACTATCAAGAGGACAGCTGCTGACCAGAAGAGGAGTTGTGGGTATGCCCCACAGATTCAGGAGCTCATCAACTCCAAGATGGGCACTGGCACTTACCTCTTGGACAAGGAACACCTACCCATCTACCCAGACTTTGAGGACAACACTGTAGTGACGGATGAGAATGAACCATCATCTGTGCAAGCACAAGAAAAGAAGGGGAAAGCAAGGATAGAGAAGGCTGCAAAGATGCCAACCATTGATGAGGCATCTCAGTATTTCCTGAAGATCAAGCAAGATCAGCTTGGCTACTTGATTGCCTCCACTCTGAGGATTAAGAAGGGTTTGGCCACCCTGACACAAAACCAGGAGAGCTTGGAGAGAATCATGGAGCAGAAGTTCTATGATTTAGATGTGAAGGTCACTGAGATACAGTCAGTTCTTGAGCAACTACAAGAGGAAGTGGAGGAGAAGAAGGGCAAGTCTACCACAAATACATTTGCTAGAGTGCCCAGAGGCTAGAGATCTGCTGCAGTGCCAATGACAGACACCAGAGCAACTTCATCTACACCAGCAACAGCTTCAGTGCCACCAGCTCCAGTAGCCACTCCACCAGCTCCATCAACCTCAAATGATGCCTTCTTCCTTGGAGTCATTTCTACACCACCACATCAAGACCAAGACTGAGAGTCGATTTAGCACTATGCATTTTTATGAACTTTTTGGTAACTTGTTGCCAAAGGGGGAGAAAATGTATAAATCATAGGCTTCAAGAGAGAGTGTTGATTTTGTTCTCTCTTGTTTCTGGTGGTTGAACTTTATTGGTTTGCTTGTTTGAGATACATTCTGCGTTTGTGTGATACTTGGATGATCATGTGTTTAATCATATGCTATGCTACATTATTGCTTGATTGGATGATATTAGCTCTTATATCCTCATATGATCATTCACTTTGCTTGGTGATGAGTGCATGTATTTAAGTATTATCATTTTGAGCGCTCCACCAAGATGTATGTGACATGGAAGAGTAACCCATGATCCTAATTCATTGTGCATTTGCAGTCCAAAGCAAATATTGAACTATGCACAAATTTAGGGGGAGCTCTTGTTTTTCACATACTTCTCAAAGCGACAATGTTTTCAATCTTATTATCACTTGTTGAAACTTTGATCTATATGTTGTCATCAATTACCAAAAAGGGGGAGATTGAAAGTGCAACTATCCCTAGGTGGTTTTGGTAATTCCTAACAACATATAGCTCATTGAGCTAATGCTATCCCAAGATAAATATTTCAGGAAAACTCAATGATTGGCATGGCATGGATGAGAAAAGTGGACCCCTCAAAATGCTAAGGACAAAAGAATTGGCTCAAGCTCAAATCTCAAGACTCTGCATTTTCTATTTTAGTGATCCAAGATCACATTGAGTCTATAGGAAAAGCCAATACTATCAAGGAGGGATGAGGTGTTGCTTAATGAGGTTCTTGCTCAAAGTGCTTAGTAATATTCTCAAAAGCCCTCAACTACTTTCTCACATCCACATATGACCTAAACCAAAAGTCAAACTCGGCCACACCGATTGTTTCTATCCGGCGCCACCGAGTTTAGATGTCATAGCCACTGCCACAAACCCTAGGCAAATCGGTCTCATTGATAGGGATCTCGGTCTCACCGAGATGGGATTGTAATCTCTCTGTTTCCCTTCGTAACGTTTCGGTCCCACCGAGATGAGCGATTGGTCCCATCAAGATTGCAACGTAAACTCTTTGTTTCCCTTTTGTAACATTTCGGTCCACCCGAGATGAGCGAATCGGTCCCACCGAGTTTACCTGACCAACTCTCTGGTTAGCTTATTACCAAAATCGGTCTCACCGAGTTTGTGTAATCAGTCTCACCGAGATTACGTTATGCCCTAACCCTAACCATATCGGTCCTATGGAGTTGCTATTGGGGAACGTAGCAGAAATTCAAAATTTTCCTACGTGTCACCAAGATCTATCTATGGAGAGACCAGCAACGAGTAGAAAGAGAGTGCATCTACATACCCTTGTAGATCGCTAAGCGGAAGCGTTCAAGTGAACGGGGTTGAAGGAGTCATTCTCGTCGTGATTCAAATCACCGATGATCAAGTGCCGAACGCACGGCACCTCCGCGTTCAACACACGTACAGCCCGGTGACGTCTCCCACGCCTTGATCCAGCAAGGAGAGAGGGAGAGGTTGAGGAAGACTCCATCCAGCAGCAGCACAACGGCGTGGTGGTGGTGGAGGAGCGTGGCAATCCTGCAGGGTTTCGCCAAGCACCACGGGAGAAGAGGAGTACTTGGGAGAGGGGGAGGGCTGCGCCAGAACTTCGTCTATCGCTCCCATGCGCCTCCCCACTATATATAGGGGTGGAGGGGCTGGTTTCTTGCCCTCCAAGTCCATTGGGGCGTTGGCCAAGGTGGGAGGAAAGAAATCTCATTATTTCCTTCCCCACCGATTGTTATCCCCCCTTTTTAGGGATCTTGATCTTATCCCTTCGGGATATGATCTTATTCCTTCTAAGGGGGGATCTTGGTGCGCCTTGACCAGGCGTGTGGGGCCTTGCCCCCACTACCCACGTTCATGTGGGTCCCCCCATGCAGGTGGGCCCCACTCTGGAACCTTCTAGAACCTTCCCGGTACAATACCGAAAAATCCCGAACATTTTCCGGTGGCCAAAATAGGACTTCCCATATATAAATCTTTACCTCCGGACCATTCCGGAACTCCTCGTGACGTCCGGGATCTCATCCGGGACTCCGAACAACATTCGGTAACCACATACAAACTTCCTTTATAACCCTAGCGTCATCGAACCTTAAGTGTGTAGACCCTACGGGTTCGGGAGACATGCAGACATGACCGAGACGTTCTCCGGTCAATAACCAACAGCGGGATCTGGATACCCATGATGGCTCCCACATGTTCCACGATGATCTCATCGGATGAACCCCGATGTCAAGGACTTAATCAATCCCGTATTCAATTCCCTTTGTCTATCGGTATGTTACTTGCCCGAGATTCGATCGTCGGTATCCAATACCTTGTTCAATCTCGTTACCGGCAAGTCACTTTACTCGTTCCGTAACACATCATCCCATGATCAACTCCTTGGTCACATTGCGCATATGATGATGTCCTACCGAGTGGGCCCAGAGATACCTCTCCGTTTACACGGAGTGACAAATCCCAGTCTCGATCCGCATAAAACAATAGATACTTTCGGAGATACCTGCAGTGCACCTTTATAGTCACCCAGTCACGTTGTGACGTTTGATACACCCAAAGCACTCCTACGGTATCCAGGAGTTACACGCTCTCATGGTCAAAGGAAGAGATACTTGACATTGGCAAAGCTCTAGAAAACGAACTACACGATCTTTGTGCTATGCTTAGGATTGGGTCTTGTCCATCACATCATTCTCCTAATGATGTGATCCCGTTATCAACGACATCCAATGTCCATAGTCAGGAAACCATGACTATCTGTTGATCACAACGAGCTAGTCAACTAGAGGCTCACTAGGGACATATTGTGGTCTTTGTATTCACACGTGTATTACGATTTCCGGATAATACAGTTATAGCATGAATAAAAGACTATTATCATGAACAAAGAAATATAATAATAACACTTTATTATTGCCTCTAGGGCATATTTCCAACAGTCTCCCACTTGCACTAGAGTCAATAATCTAGTTCACATCGCCATGTGATTAACACTCACAGGTCACATCGCCATGTGACTAATACCCAAGAGTTTTAGGTTTGATCATGTTGCTTGTGAGAGAGGTTTTAGTCAACGGATCTGAACCTTTCAGATCCGTGTGTGCTTTACAAATCTTTATGTCATCTCCTAGATGCAGCTACCACGCTCTATTTGGAGCCATTCCAAATAACTGTTCCACTTGGAGCTATTCTAAATTGTTGCCCCATTGTACGTATCTGGTATCTCTACTTAGAGCTATATCGGATAGGTGTTAAGCTTGCATCGACGTAACCTTTACGACGAACTCTTTTACCACCTCCATAATCGAGAAAATTCCTTAGTCCACTAGTTACTAAGGATAACTTTGATCGCTGTCTGTGATCCATTCTTGGATCACTCTTGTACCCCTTGACTAACTCATGGCAAGGCACACTTTAGGTGCGGTACACAGCATAGCATACTGTAGAGCCTACGTCTTAAGCATAGGGGACGACCTTCGTCCTTTCTCTCTATTCTGCCGTGGTCGAGCTTTAAGTCTTAACTTCGTACCTTACAACTCAGGCAAGAACTCCTTCTTTGACTGGTTCATCTTGAACACCTTCAAGATCATGTCAAGGTATGTGCTCATTTGAAAGTATTATTAAGCATTTTGATCTATCCTTATAGATCTTGATGCTCAATGTTCAAGTAGCTTAATCCAGGTTTTCTATTGAAAAACACCTTTCAAATAACCCTATATGCTTTCTAGAAAATCATTTCTGATCATCAACATGTCAACAACATATACTCATCAGAAATTCTATAGTGCTCCCACTCACTTCTTTGGAAATACAAGTTTCTCATGAACTTTGTATAAACCCAAAATCTTTGATCATCTCATCAAAGCGCACATTCCAACTCCGAGATGCTTACTCCAGTCCTTAGAAGGATCGCTGGAGCCAGCATACCTTTTAGCATCCTTAGGATCGACAAAACCTTTCTGATTGTATCACATACAACCTTTCCTTACGACTGGTAAGGAAACTCGTTTTGACATCCATCTGCCAGATTTCATAAATGCAGCTTGTGCTAACGTGATTCCGACGGACTTTAAGCATCACTACGGATGATAAAATCTCATCGTAGTCAACTCCTTGAACTTGTGAAAAACTCTTCGCCACAAGTCGAGCTTCATGAACGGTGACATTACCATCCATGTTCGTCTTCTTTTTAAAGATCCATTTATCTCAATGGCTTGCTGATCATCGGGCAAGTCTACCAAAGTCCATGCTTTGTTCTGATACATGGATCCTATCTCGGATTTCATGGCTTCTAACCATTTGTCGGAATTTGGGCCCACCATCGCTTCTCCATAGCTCGTAGGTTCATTGTTGTCTAGCAACATGACCATCAAGACAGGATTACTGTACCACTCTGAAGTAGTACGTATCCTTGTCACCCTACGAGGTACGACAGTGACTCGATCCGAAACTTCATGATCACTATCATAAGCTTCTACTTCAATTGGTGTAGGTGCCACATGAACAACTTCCTGTGCCCTGATACACACTGGTTGAAGTGATGGTTCAATAACCATATCAAGTCTCCACCATCCTCCCACTCAACTCTTTCGAGAGAAACCTTTCCTCGAGAAAGGACCCAATTCAAGAAACAATCCATATTGCTTTCGGATCTAAATTAGGAGGTATACCCAACTGTTTTGGGTTTCCTATGAAGATGCATTTTATCCGCTTTGGGTTCGAGCTTATCAACCTGAAACTTTTTCACATAAGTGTCGCAGCCCCAAACCTTTAAGAAACGACAACTTAGGTTTCTCCAAACCATAGTTCAGACGGTGTCGTCTCAACGGAATTACGTGGTACCCTATTAAAGTGAGTGCGGTTGTCTCTAATGCCTAACCCATGAATGATAGTGGTAATTCGATAAGAGACATCATGGTATGCATCATATCCAATAGGGTGCAACTATGATGTTCGGACACACCATCACACTATGGTGTTCCAGGCGGTATTAATTGCGAAACAATTTCCACAATGTCTTAATTGTGTGCCAAAACTCGTAACTCAGATACTCATCTCTATGATCTTATCATAGACATTTTATCCTCTTGTCACGATGATCTTCAACTTTACTCTGAAATTACTTGAACCATTCAATAATTCAGACTTGTGTTTCATCAAGTAAATATATTCAACATCTACTCGAATCATCTGTGAAGTAAGAACATAATGATATTCACTGCATGCCTCAGCACTCATTGGACTACACACATCAAAATGTGTTACTTCCAACAAGTTGCTATCTTGTTCCATCTTACTGAAACCGAGGCTTTTCAGTCATCTTGCCCATGTGGTATGATTTGCATATCTCAAGTGATTCAAAATCAAGTGAGTTCAAACGGTCCATTTGCATGGAGTTTCTTCATGCATATATACCAATAGACATGGTTCACATGTCTCAAACTTTTCAAAAATGAGTGAGTCCAAAGATCCATCAACATGGTGCTTCTTCATGCATTTTATACCGATATGACTTACGTGGCAGTGCCACAAATAGGTGGTACTATCATTACTATCTTTTGGCATGAACATGTGTATCACTACGATCGAGATTTCAATGAACCATTCATTTTAGGTGCAAGACCATTGAAGGTATTATTCAAATAAATAGAGTAACCATTATTCTCTTTAAATGAATAACCGTATTGCGATAGACATAATCCAATCATGTCTATGCTCAACGCAAACACCAAATCTCGATGGTAGAGGGAGCGTGCGATGCTTGATCATATCAACATTGGAAACATTTCCAACACATATCGTCAGCTCACCTTTAGCTAGTCTCCGTTTATGCCGTAGCTTTTATTTCGAGTTACTAACACTTAGCAACCGAACCGGTATCTTATACCCTGGTGCTACTAGGAGTACTAGTAAAGTACACATTAACATAATGTATATCCAATATACTTCTATCGACCTTGCCAGCCTTCTCATCTACCAAGTATGTAGGGTAATTCTGCTCTAGTGACTGTTCCCCTTATTACAGAAGCACTTAGTCTCGGGTTTGGGTTCAACCTTGGGTTTCTTCACTGGAGCAGCAGCTGATTCGCCGTTTCATGAAGTATCCCTTCTTGCCCTTGCCCTTCTTGAAACTAGTGGTTTCACCAACCATCAACAATTGATGCTCCTTCTTGATTTCTACTTTCGCGGTGTCAAACATCGTGAATACCTCAAGGATCATCTTATTTATCCCTGATATGTTATAGTTCATCACGAAGCTCTAGCAGCTCGGTGGCAATGACTTTGGAGAAACATCACTATCTCATCTGGAAGATTAACTCCCACTTGATTCAAGTGATTGTTGCACTCAGACAATCTGAGCACAAGCTCAACGATTGAGATTTTCTCCCTTAGTTTGCAGGCTAAGAGAATCGTCGGAGGTCTTATACCTCTTGACGTGAGCACGAGACTGAAATCCCAATTTCAGCCCTCGAAACATCTCATATGTTCCGCGATGTTTCGAAAACGTCTTTGGTGCCTCTACTTAAACCATTTAACTGAACTATCACGTAGTTATCAAAACGTGTATGTTCGATGTTCGAAACATTCACAAACGACGTTTGGGGTTCAGCACACTGAGCAGTGCATTAAGGACATAAGCTTTCTACTGTTCGCATAATCGCTACTATCAACTTTCAACTATATTTTCTCTAGGAACATATCTAAAACAGTAGAACTAAAGCGCGAGCTACGACATAATTTGCAAAAGGTCTTTTGACTATGTTCAGGATAATTAAGTTCATCTTATGAACTCCCACTCAGATAGACATCCCTCTGGTCATCTAAGTGATTACATGATCTGAGTCAACTAGGCCGTGTCCGATCATCACGTGAGACGGAATAGTCATCATCGGTGAACATCTTCATGTTGATCGTATCTACCATACGACTCATGCTCGACCTTTCGGTCTCCGTGTTCCGAGGCCATGTCTGCACATGCTAGGCTCGTCAAGTTAACCCTATGTGTTTTCGCTGTGTAAAACTGTCTTACACCCGTTGTATGTGAACGTAAGAATCCATCACACCCGATCATCACGTGGTGCTTAGAAGCGACGAACTGTAGCAACGGTGCACAGTTAGGGGAGAACACTTCTTGAAATTTTGTAAGGGATCATCTTATTTACTACCATCGTCCTAAGCAAACAAGATGCATAAACATGATAAACATCACATGCAATCAAATAGTGACATGATATGGCCAATATCATTTTGCTCCTTTTGATCTTCATCTTCGGGGCTCCATGATCATCATCGTCACCGGCACGACACCATGATCTCCATCATCATGATCTCCATCATCGTGTCTTCATGAAGTTGTCACGCCAACGACTACTTCTACTTCTATGACTAACGCGTTTAGCAATAAAGTAAAGTAGTTTACATGGCGTTCTTCAATGACACGCAGGTCATACAATAAATAAAGACAACTCCTATGACTCCTGCCGGTTGTCATACTCATCGACATGCAAGTCGTGAATCCTATTACAAGAACATGATCAATCTCATACATCACATATCATTCATCACATTCTTCTTGGCCATATCACATCACATAGCATACCCTGCAAAAACAAGTTAGACGTCCTCTAATTGTTGTTACATGTTTTACGTGGCTGCTAATAGTTTCTAGCAAGAACGTTTCTTACCTACGCAAGACCACAACGTGATATGCCAATTGCTATTTACCCTTCATAAGGACCCTTTTCATCGAATCCGTTCCGACTAAAGTGGGAGAGACTGGCACCCGCTAGCCACCTTATGCACCAAGTGCATGTCAATCGGTGGAACCTGTCTCACGTAAGAGTACGTGTAAGGTCGGTCCGGGCCGCTTCATCCCACAATACCGTCGAAACAAGATTGGACTAGTAACGGTAAGCATATTGAACAACATCAATGCCCACAACTACTTTGTGTTCTACTCGTGCAAAGAATCTACGCAATAGACCTAGCTCATGATGCCACTGTTGGGGAACGTAGCAGAAATTCAAAATTTTCCTACGTGTCACCAAGATCTATCTATGGAGAGACCTGCAACGAGTAGAAAGAGAGTGCATCTACATACCCTTGTAGATCGCTAAGCGGAAGCGTTCAAGTGAACGGGGTTGAAGGAGTCGTTCTCATCGTGATTCAAATCACCGATGATCAAGTGCCGAACGCATGGCACCTCCGCGTTCAACACACGTACAGCCCGGTGACGTCTCCCACGCCTTGATCCACCAAGGAGAGAGGAAGAGGTTGAGGAAGACTCCATCCAACAGCAGCACAACGGCGTGGTGGTGGTGGAGGAGCGTGGCAATCCTGCAGGGCTTCGCCAAGCACCACGGGAGAAGAGGAGTACTTGGGAGAGGGGGAGGGCTGCGCCAGAACTTCGTCTATCGCTCCCATGCGCCTCCCCACTATATATAGGGGTGGAGGGGCTGGTTTCTTGCCCTCCAAGTCCATTGGGGCGTTGGCCAAGGTGGGAGGAAAGAAATCTCATTATTTCCTTCCCCACCGATTGTTATCCCCCCTTTTTAGGGATCTTGATCTTATCCCTTCGGGATATGATCTTATTCCTTCTAAGGGGGGATCTTGGTGCGCCTTGACCAGGGGTGTGGGGCCTTGCCCCCACTACCCACGTTCATGTGGGTCCCCCCATGCAGGTGGGCCCCACTCTGGAACCTTCTAGAACCTTCCCGGTACAATACCGAAAAATCCCGAACATTTTCCGGTGGCCAAAATAGGACTTCCCATATATAAATCTTTACCTCCGGACCATTCCGGAACTCCTCGTGACGTCCGGGATCTCATCCGGGACTCCAAACAACATTCGGTAACCACATACAAACTTCCTTTATAACCCTAGCGTCATCGAACCTTAAGTGTGTAGACCCTACGGGTTCGGGAGACATGCAGACATGACCGAGACGTTCTCCGGTCAATAACCAACAGCGGGATCTGGATACCCATGATGGCTCCCACATGTTCCACGATGATCTCATCGGATGAACCACGATGTCAAGGACTTAATCAATCCCGTATTCAATTCCCTTTGTCTATCAGTATGTTACTTGCCCGAGATTCGATCGTCGGTATCCAATACCTTGTTCAATCTCGTTACCGGCAAGTCATTTTACTCGTTCCGTAACACATCATCCCGTGATCAACTCCTTGGTCACATTGCACATATGATGATGTCCTACCGAGTGGGCCCAGAGATACCTCTCTGTTTACACGGAGTGACAAATCCCAGTCTCGATCCGCATAAAACAATAGATACTTTCGGAGATACCTGCAGTGCACCTTTATAGTCACCCAGTTACATTGTGACGTTTGATACACCCAAAGCACTCCTACGGTATCCAGGAGTTACACGCTCTCATGGTCAAAGGAAGAGATACTTGACATTGGCAAAGCTCTAGAAAACGAACTACACGATCTTTGTGCTATGCTTAGGATTGGGTCTTGTCCATCACATCATTCTCCTAATGATGTGATCCCGTTATCAACGACATCCAATGTCCATAGTCAGGAAACCATGACTATCTGTTGATCACAACGAGCTAGTCGACTAGAGGCTCACTAGGGACATATTGTGGTCTTTGTATTCACACGTGTATTACGATTTCCGGATAATACAGTTATAGCATGAATAAAAGACTATTATCATGAACAAAGAAATATAATAATAACACTTTATTATTGCCTCTAGGGCATATTTCCAACAGTCTCCCACTTGCACTAGAGTCAATAATCTAGTTCACATCGCCATGTGATTAACACTCACAGGTCACATCGCCATGTGACTAATAGCCAAGAGTTCGAACCTTGAGGGTCTGCCAGAACCCATAATCCGACAACCTTGGATGAGTTTCTTAGTGATGAGGGGATCAAGCACCAATATGCCGCACCCTATACCCCTCAACAAAATGGTGTGGCGGAGAGGAAGAACCGGACATTGATGGATGCTGCCGGGACCATGATGGCGGAATACATATCTCCGTATAACTTTTGGGCCGAAGCCATCAACACCGCATGCCATGCTTCCAATAGGCTCTACCTTCGCAAAGGCTTGAACATGACTCCATATGATATACTTACCGGCAACAAGGCCAACATCAAGTGAAAGTGCAACTATCCCTAGGTGGTTTTGGTAATTCCTAACAACATATAGCTCATTGAGCTAATGCTATCCCAAGATAAATATTTCAGGAAAGCTCAATGATTGGCATGGCATGGATGAGAAAAGTGGACCCCTCAAAATGCTAAGGACAAAAGGATTGGCTCAAGCTCAAAGCTCAAGACTCTGCATTTTCTATTTTAGTGATCCAAGATCACATTGAGTCTATAGGAAAAGCCAATACTATCAAGGAGGGATGAGGTGTTGCTTAATGAGGTTCTTGCTCAAAGTGCTTAGTGATATGCTCAAAAGCCCTCAACTACTTTCTCACATCCACATATGACCTAAACCAAAAGTCAAACTCGGCCCCACCGATTCTTTCTATCTGGCGCCACCGAGTTCAGATGTCATAGCCACTACCACAAACCCTAGGAAAATCGGTCTCACTGATAGGGATCACGGTCTCACTGAGATGGGATTGTAAACTCTTTGTTTCCCTTCGTAATGTTTCGGTCCCACCGAGATGAGTGATCGGTCCCACCGAGATTGCAATGTAAAATCTTTGTTTCCCTTTTGTAATGTTTCGGTCCAACCGAGATGAGCGAATCGGTCCCACCGAGTTTACCTTACCAACTCTCTGGTTAGCTTATTACCAAAATCGGTCTCACCGAGTTTGTGTAATCGGTCTCAACAAGATTACGTTATGCACTAACCCTAACCATATCGGTCCTACAGAGTTGCATGTCGGTCCCACCGAAAATCCTAACAGTCACTAGATTTACTGAATCGGTCTGACCGAGTTTCTCAATTCGGTCCCACCGAGATTGGTAAGTTGTGTGTAACGGTTAGATTTTGTGTGGAGGCTATATATACCCCTCCACCTCCTCTTCATTCATGGAGAGAGCCATCAGAACATGCCTACACTTCCAACTTACATTTTCTGACAGAGAACCACCTACACTTGTGTTGAGGTCAAGATATTCCAATCCTACCATATGAATCTTGATCTCTAGCCTTCCCCAAGTTGCTTTCCACTCAAATCTTCTTTCCACCAAATCCATATCCTGTGTGAGAGAGTTGAGTGTTGGGGAGACTATCATTTGAAGCACAAGAGCAAGGAGTTCATCATCAGCACACCATTTGTTACTTCTTGGAGGGTGGTGTCTCCTAGATTGGCTAAGTGTCACTTGGGAGCCTCCGACAAGATTTTGGAGTTGAACCAAGGAGTTTGTACGGGCAAGGAGATCACCAACTTCGTGAAGATCTACCGCTAGTGAGGAAAGTCCTTCGTGGGCGACGGCCATGGTGGGATAGACAAGGTTGCTACTTCGTGGACCCTTCATGGGTGGAGCCCTCCGTGGACTCGCGCAACCGTTACCCTTCATGGGTTTAAGTCTCCATCAGCGTGGATGTATGATAGCACCACCTATCGGAACCATGGCTCAAAAATCTCCATGTCTCCAAATTGCGTTTGGCTCCTCAAACTCCTCCCCTTTACCTTCATATGCAATTGTGTTAAATTCCGCTGCTATACTCTAGAATTGCATGTGTAGGTTGATTGCTTCACTTGTGCTAAGTTGCTAAAACCTGCCAAGAATTAAAATTGGGAAAAGGCTAAGTTTTTATTTGGTCAAGTAGTCTAATCACCCCCCCTCTAGACATACTTTCGATCCTACATCTAGTACTTCCGAGCGTTTGGTTGTAAGTGTTTCATTCTCAAGAAAGGTGTCCGTTTGTCTAAATTCGAACCTAGAGCTCAAGAGGGCATATTTGTTGGTTATGCTACAAACTCTCATGCTTACCGTGTTTTCAACAAGTCCACCAGACTCATTGGAGACGTGTAACGTCGAGTTTGATGAAAATAATGGCTCCCAAGTGGAGCAAAGTGGTCTTTGGGATGCAGGTGATGAAAATCCTCCCTAAGCCATAAGAAGAATGGGGATAGGTCAAATACTCCCCATTGAGGAACCCCTTGTGGCCAAAGGAGAAGGAAAATGCTCTACTCAAGTGGAGCCATCACCTACGCTAGACCCACATGCTTCCGAAGAACAAAATGAAGGCCCTCAATCCAATGACCAAGATCAAGGGCAACATCAACCCCATGAAGATGGGGATGCACCAAATGATTCCCAAGATCAAGTTCATGCCTCCAAGCTCGCTCAAGATCAAGAACTGGCTCAAGATCAAGAGCAAGCTCAAGACGGTGCTCAAGATCAAGAGCTAACTCAAGACGGTGATCAAGATGTGCAAGATGATCCTCAAATGCTCATTCAGGAACTTTTGGAGCGTTGTGCCGCTAAGGTGGCGTCCAAGCTCGAGCGTCAACAACATGGCATGGAGAATGTGCTTGGAAGTTTGAGAAAAAGGGTAACTACTCGTAAACAATTGTCAAACTTTTGTGAGCATCACGTGTTTGTTTTGTGTGTTGAACCCCAAAAGGTACATGAGGCGCTCGATGATGTGGATTGGCTTGACGCTATGCACAATGAACGCAACAACTTCGAGCACAATCAAGTTTGGGAATTAGTGCCAAGGCCAACGGAGGAACATAATGTCATTGGGACCAAATGGATCTTCAAGAACAAGCAAGATGCGAACGGTGTGGTTATTCGAAACAAGGCAAGATTGGTGGCACATGGCTACTCCCAAGTCGAGGGTATCGACTACGGTGAAACCTTTGCCCCCGTAGCTCATCTTGATCTATTTGCATGTTGCTTGCATATGCATCTCATCATAATTTTAAATTGCAACAAATGGATGTGAAAAGTGCATTTCTTAACGGCCCTTTGAATGAGTTGGTGTATGTCAAACAACCTCCGGGTTTTGAGGATCCCAACTCCCCACTCATGTATAAAAACTCAAAAAGGCGCTCTATGGCCTCAAGCAAGCCCCACGTGCGTGGTATGAGCACCTTACCAAGTTGTTACAAGATCTTGGGTTTGAAATTGGGAAAACCGATCCCACTCTTTTTACTAAGAGGGTCAAAGGGGATTTGTTCATATGCCAACTATATGTTGATGATATTATTTTTGGTTCTCCTAACAAATCTTTCAATGATGAGTTTGATGCACTAATGATCCAAGAAGTTTGAGATGTCTATGATGGGAGAGTCGATGTTCTTTCTTGGGTTTGAAGTCAAGCAAAGAAGATAAGGAACTTCCATCAACCAAGCCAAGTATACACAAGACATGCTTAAGAGATTCAAGCTAGATGATGTCAAGCCGGTCAAGTTTCCAATGCCCACAAAATGCAAGCTTGATAGTAATCCCAATGGTAAAGCGACGGATCAAAAGGTATATCGCTCCATGATTGGATCCTTGCTTTACCTTTGTGCATCTAGACCGGATATCATGTTAAGTGTGGGAATTTGTGCACGGTTTCAAGCCGCACCTAAGGAAAGTTACTATGTGGCAGTCAAGCGAATCTTTCGATATTTGGCTCATACCCCAAACTTTGGCTTATGGTACCCCAAAGGAGCAAGCTTAGGTCTTATGGGTTACTCGGACTCGGATTGGGTGGGAGATTGTGTGGAGAGGAAGTCAATCCGGAGGGGGGCGATTCCTTGGTTGCTCATTGGTAAGTTGGTCTTCGAAGAAGCAAAATTGTGTGGATCTCTCGTCCACCGAGGCCGAGTATGTAGCCACCGCAAGTTGTTGTGCACAATTTCTATGGATGAGGCAGACTTTAAAGGATTATGGTGTCTCATGTGACAAAGTGCCTCTTCTATGTGACAATGAAAGTGCTATCCAGATTTATCTCAATCCGGTGCAACATAGCAAGATGAAGCATATTGAGATTTGTCATCATTTCATTAGGGATCACATCAAGCGGGGAGATATTGATATCATCTACATCAACACTTAAGAGCAACTAGCGGATATCTTCACAAAGCCTTTGTATGAACCAAGATTTCGCGAGTTAAGGCATGAGCTAAATGTCGTTGATTCGAGCAATGTGTCTTGAATCTAGGCACACCCCACCGCAATCATCATTATACCTTGTTCTAGATGTAGGCATGGACATAGGGGGAGTGTTGTTCTCTCAGTGAACTCTCCCTCCCCCTATTATGCATAAATCGATCACGTCTTTCACATTAGCCATTTTTATGGTACTTGTGCTTCAAAGATGAGTTTTGGTCATGGGCCCAAGGTTAAAATCTTCGCGGTGCCATACCACTTGACTCAAATATAGGTGGCCTCGGCCACCGCCCTCTCCTTGAGAGGTGTGTTGTTTTCCTTTTTACTCTAGTTGGTTTGGTTTGTGTTTTAGTTGTGTCTTGTTTCGATATGTGGGGATTAATGGCGGATTCCCCGCAGGGAAGAGAGATGAGGCTAAAAGGGAAGCGGCGATGCCTTCGAGCAATGTGGATAAGGTATGGGTGGACAAGATCTTCAGGCAATGCGATAAGGTATAGGTGACTGTTCCTACTAGTTTTTTTTATGGCGGGTGACGCGGACCGGCGGAAGCTTACGCCGGTCGTCCGTTTATAAACGTTTCCCATAATAAAATCATCAAACAAACATATATCTATGTCCTATGGTCACTGCATTGTCTTACCACAAAATAGAGACACGGTTCAAATCATATAAGTTCAAGACAAAGCAATATTGAAAGAATACAAAGCGTGGGAAACTACATAGCACAACAAGATTTCAAATGGGTACCACGGGTCTACATGTACAACAACACTATTGGCTCTGTTGTAATGCTAGTAATGTGCAGGATATGAGAAGTCGACTGTATACACAATTGAAATTGAAATCAATAGTGCTATTTATAAGAGCAAACCTATTAAAGAAACATGTGTAAACATAGCTATTGTGCCATTTGAGTTTCGATTGGATCCTTCAATTTAAAAATAAGTTTGTATGAGTAAAAACAATGATACAAGAGCAAAGCAGTATGCACGATAGCAATGGAATCTTAAATGAGAACAATTTTTCTTCAGGTTTAAGCACTTGTTCTATATGAACAGAGTACAGTAAGACGCAAGAATATAGTACTTAAAAATAAAAAATGAGCTCATAGACCTTACCACATTCTTGGTTCGGGACCAGTACAGAACAAGGCGTTCCCAGTCATCATCCAGTAAATGTGTCTTAGGAGATCCTCTGGAATTTGATGAGTTTCTTTGCCAGTGAAGTAGATTTTCTTCAGGTAATTCTGATACTGCCACCAAGCATTCTTGAAGATAGCATATGTATTAGCATAGGTGACCTCATCCTAAGTTTCCAAATCGGTCCTTCTCTATAGAGAAAATGGGAAATTTGCTGTATTATAACTATCATGGAGGTAGAATGTATGGGACAAAGCAAAGTAATTGCCATGAATAACATTACTTACACATAACTCCTGGACAAACACCTACAACTGGCATTTTCCTTCATCTTTAGTATAATATTTCCATGATGGGAAGATACACACATAGGATTTAACAACATCAAATGCGATAGATGCTAAACTACGAATGGCTGGTTGTTCTTCCTCCATAGGAATAAGTGTGGTGGAGTTGGGATTCGCCGTGGTAGTACTGGCGCTTTGGGCACTGGAGCTGCCTTACTAACCGCTCTTGTTTGGGAGCTCTATGGTGGATATGGTGATGTGTCAATAGGAACTAGGTTACTATCTGCTGGGGTTGGGGTTAGATTGTGTGAAGCTGGTTCTCTGTCCATCGCAGTAGGGGTACAATCTGCGTGAGTCTGGGTTATGTGTGGTAGGGCTGGTTCTCGTGCATGTACAACCGGGGTGGTATCTCCACCAAGAGGTAGCACTGTTTTATTTGAAGACCATGTTTTTACTCCGCTAGATACTGCCATCACCCGCTCCAATTCAAATGGCTGATAAACAGGAAACATAGTTGAATGTACAGACATTGTATGAGAGACAGATGCAATAGATAGTGTGGAAAAAAGTGGGCATGAAATGGTTGACATGTATATTGTTTAACTAAAAAATATAGCTTGACAAAATTTCACATATATGATGTCTATCTAAACTGGATAGTATAGCATGACATAATTCAAAGATATGATGACTAACTAAACATGATGGCATGAGATACTTATATGATGTCTTTAGTGGACAGGTTCGCATGACATAATTCACATACATGTTATCTAAGTAATCAGGATTGCATGATTTAATTCACATAGGTGATTTATATGCTAAGCAGAGGGCATTCACATATATGATGTCTGAACTCTGAACTAAGAACATGGTGTTGAATATTGTGTATATGTTGTCTAAACTATGCAATGCAAGACACCATATGCATGATATGAGTAGTATAACCGTGCCAAGTTAGCGCATACACCTCGGTGGGGGAATAGGGCTGGTCATCTATCTCTGAATCCATCTCTGAGGAGCTATCGGGACCCAGTAAGAGATCTGCTTTGACAGGTAGCACTGTCTGCTCCGAAGACCTTGTTTTCACTCCAGATTTTTCCATCACCCACTCAAATGGCTGATTCACAGGAAGAGTAGTTTAATGTACAAACATTGTCGACAAATGGAAATATAATGAAGAAAAGGATGGGCAAGATATCATTCAAATATATGATGCATTGTTAAATAGGATGGCATTGCATATTTCACATATATTATGGCTGGCTAAAAGAGATGAGACTGTATTCCCATATATGATATAGAAACTAAACAGGTAGCATTACATAACATGTCTAAACTAAGCAGATGACATGTATGATTTCGAAAGTAGGCACTACAAGGCAACATATGCATGATATGACTAACATCATCGTGCCAAGTTAGAGAAAACACCTTCGGGGATAAATAGGAATGGTCAGCTGCGTCTGAATCCGCCTCAGAACAGATATCTTCCTCTGGATAACAATCTGGGGAGGGGGAAGGGTTTTCCATTGAACCCACCATGGAGTGACATCTGCATGACATTGTATTACTGCGCAAAACTCTTCTCTTTTTCTCTACATGTTCAACATGACTGTGTAAAATATCTGACATGCATTTGAAAAAATATAGTGCGATTATGTAAGGAGAGCATGCAAAAATTTAGAGTGATGGTAACAACCAGTGGATGGACCCAAAAATAATGATAGCAGGCTTTTGATAGCTTTTATTTAATAAAAAAACAGATGATGATTGTTTTACTATTTGTTTCCCACCCAAGATGAACAACATAGGGAGAGATACTATTCATTGTTGCCTTGATATGTGTCCCACAACTAATTTTAAAACTCAAGTTTGAACATTAATTTGGACCTGACTTGGAGTCTAAGAGGTGAACTGGATGATAAAGTAGCAGGTAATATTAAGCAATGCATAAGATAAGCGGAAACAAAAGAGTGCACCCTCTCTTGTGGACCCGTGTACTCCTCAGGTTCATCTGCTGAGTCGATGATGGTGATGCCGTTGTGGTGGGTGCCGGTGGTAGGGAAGGAGATCTGAGGCAGCGAAAGACGGTCAGGAGTCATGATGTCTGGTTTGGTGGATGCTTCTGTCGATGGAGCGACTCAGGTGAGGTGGACGACGTCGCGGCAGGAGCAGGACAAAGCACACAAAGTTTTCTTCGACACCTACCTGTAATTGAAGTGATTTTGTAAGGGCTCCTTTGGCTTGCAGGATTCTAAAAATGCAGGGATAGGAAAAACACCAGGAAAGGATAGGAATGCACGTGGGAAATAGAGCATTTGTAAACACAGGATTTCTGTTAACTTGGGTGTTTGGTTCATAGGAATTGGAAAAGCAAAGGAATGCAAAGGAACATGGCCAAATTAAAGTGAAACCATATGAAAGCATGTACTGTTAGAATGTTATTCTGCCACTAATGCACTTGGTCTTGTTTTCATGCATAGGATGTTGAAAAGTAGGTCCGGGTGGATGTTTGGCTCCATTCCTTTTAACAAAATGCATGAATAATTGAATAGTAGAGTGCCATAGGAAAATTTCCTATTGTTATATTTTTCTTTCAGTTTCTCCTTTGAAGCAAAATAGCCCTAATGGATGGACATATGTAGAGTAATAAGTGATGCGACAAGTGCACAACCTCTTTGCCGTAGGCGTGTCGACCTCGGCATCATTCGGTTGGTCGTCGAAGAAGTTGAGGCAGAGGTGGCTGTCGGAGGTGTGGAGGACGATCTTAGGAATCTGTAGACGGCGTCCAGGGCACTGCTCTGTTGTGATGGATGGTTCCGTCGTTGGAGCAGCTGCTGCGAGCCATAAGACATCGAGGCTAAAGCAGTACAAGATAGACATCATTAATCTCAAGTGGGATTCTGATAGCATATCCAATAGATGATGTAAAATACATTACCAAAAAGTGATAGATGTAAAATTTACATCACAAAAAAACACCTGACTACAACAGATGAGGTAAAAACTGTTGACTCTGGAATTCACTGTCAAAACTGAAATTTACTGTGGAATCAGAATGTTACTGCCGAAACTGAAAGCACTTGTAGTAAACAGGCACTTCACATGTAGTTTAGGCCGCTCGAGCACTAGTAGTAGAGAAACAGTGATCTAAATCAGCAGGCGATCGAAGGGAACACAGTAGAAGATAGCAGTCGGAGTAGCAGCACCTAGAGGAGCAGCGCGAACTAGAGCTAGAGCAACAACTCGTGTAGCTGTAGCAGCCCGTGTACCAGTATTAGCAGCACGAGCGAGAGCAAGAGCAGAGCAGCAGCATGAGCAAGGGGGAGAGCAGAGTAGCAGCACGAGCGAGCGAGAGCTAGAGCAACAGCAGCAGCGCGAGCGAGTGAGCAAGAGCCATAGCAGCAGCAGCGCGAGCGAGAGCCGAAGCTTCAGCAGCAGATCCGGCTGGTATGGACGCTGCCATCAAAGGGGCCTCGCACTGGGGGAGAGCCTCCATGGAGATGTCGCTTGTGGCGCCGGCTTCAAGGTAGCTGCGCCATGGGGGTGCGGGATGGAGCACCGTCGGCGCCGGGAGGTCGAGTAAAGGAGAAGGTGTGATGCGATGAGTGTACATCCTCTTTGGTGGCGCCGAGTAGGCCTCGGCTTCGTTCGAGGAGTCGGTGAGGATGTTGTGGTTCGGTTGGAGCAGGTTAAGGCGGCGCTGTGGGGATGGATCAACCGCGATAGACGAGGCGATCGTCGGAGCAGTTCCTTGGAGGTGGAGGACGGGGCGGCTGAACCAGAGGGACGACGAGATCGATGACGGATCCTCATCCGGGGAGGTGGATGAGGGATGTCAAGCTATTGTGGTGGATGACGCGTCGGGGAAGCGGCTCCGGCTGGGCAGCGGTGAGGTGGCGGACGGAGGAGGGTGGGGTTTCATGGTTGGAGTAGAGAGGTTATGGCGGCCTAGGATTTCGAATGGCGAAAAGGAGGCGATGGAAGGGAGGACCATGTCTTAGGGACGCGCTTGTCGAAAATGTAGGGTGTGTTACAAAAGTACCCCCACCGATTTGAACTAGCGGCCCTTTCGGCTTAGGGTTAGAAGGGGTATTTGATGTGTCGGGATTTGGCAGCTGGAGGGAGTTTTCGCGCATGTTGTAATTTCGGGATAGCAAGGCGTGGGTTGTGAAGGTGCGAGTTATGGAAGCATGATATCTGAATTTTCGGGATATAACTAGGCGCGGGTTGATTTTTATGGCAACCCTAACGTGCATTATTGTACATAACAAATCAATTCACACTTCCCTCAACAAAAAAAATTGAAAAAAATAAAGCTATTCGAACCACATAAAGAGAGAGTCTTGTCCCGTTTTACTGTAGAAATGATACTCAAAGCTATGAATCCATGTTATGTCCAATTAAATTTTTTCATTGTCTGTATAATGCATGTAACCTACTCATACCAACATTTTAGTGCATTCAAAATGTCTATACTACCGCTGCAATTCGAACTAAATTTAAATTTGTTTCTCTATTTGAATAAGAATCTACAATCATGATTGTTGCCAACTTAAACCATCATTCGTGTATTATCTTAACAAAACAGCACATGATTACTATAGACATAGATATGAACTCGAATTCAAATTTTTTTAATACACTTGATGTTGTTTCCAAATAATAGTACATTTGATGTACTAACTAGATATTCATAATCTAAATTATGTTCCATACGCACAACGTGTTTAACACACAAAGTATAGTGCCCTGCCCCCTACATTGTGACAAGTATTTAGCTCTTAGCTGCAAAAGCCACACAAAATCCCAACTTATAATCAATGTTCTTATATGTAGTATAACATGTTAATAACCACACCATGTGTATCACCATTATATATATTCATTCATGCATGCGTCAGTTTAAAACACTCTAATATCTTCTTCAAATATCTGAATCCACTTATTTATAATGAATTATGACACCTGTTCGTATTTTACACCTTCACGATCCTCTTCTCTTTGTAGCTAGCTAGTGCTAACTTTCTATCGTGCATGCACACTCCCGCCCCCCTCTCACCCTCCCACAGCTTCCCCTCCATCACGCACATCCGTTTCTCTTTAGGTCGTTCACCCACGGTGTGTGTAGCCCCCCTGGCTCATTCTTTCCGGCACACACACCGGTCGATATACCTCTCTAGCCAAGTGTGCCTACCACAAATACACACTTCCCCACTTCTCTTCTCACCGTCCATGCCCCCCTATGTCCAATACAGTTCCACGCAGGTACACACTCCCGCCCCTCTTTTCATCGATCTCATACTTGCACACTCCTCCCCCCTCGACATAGTAGGCCTCTCGCACCACCTCCTAGCCGCACCCCTCTCCACACGTCTGTCTCTCCGGACCTTATTTGCTTCTAACACATGCATGCATGTATACGTACCAATCTCCCTACATATAGATAGGTCGACTATAATTCTATTTCCCCACGCACAGATCGACTTACCTCACTAGTTATGTCTCTCCCTTTCTTGGACACACGACGATTGATCTTCCTATGTAGTTACATCCGCTTACCACTGATGTCTACTACACAACCTTATTCTTGTAGACGTTGTTGGGCCTCCAAGTGCAGAGGTCTGTAGGACAGTAGCAAATTACCCTCAAGTGGATGACCTAAAGTTTATCAATCCGTGGGAGGCGTAGGATGAAGATGGTCTCTCTCAAACAACCCTGCAACCAAATAACAAAGAGTCTCTTGCGTCCCCAACACACCCAATACAATGATAAATTGTATAGGTGTACTAGTTCGGCAAAGAGATGGTGATACAAGTGCAATATGGATGATAGATATAGGTTTTCGTAATCTGAAAATATGAAAACAGCAAGGTAACAAGTGGTAAAAGTGAGCGTAAACGGTATTGCAATGCTAGGAAACAAGGCCTAGGGTTCATACTTTCACTAGTGCAAGTTCTCTCAACAATAATAACATAATTAGATCATATAACGATCCCTCAACATGCAACAAAGAGTCACTCCAAAGTCACTAATAGCAGAGAACAAACGAAGAGATTATTCTAGGGTACGAAACCACCTCAAAGTTATCCTTTCTGATCGATCTATTCAAGAGTCCGTAGGAAAATAACACGAAGCTATTCTTTCCGTTCGATCTATCCTAGAGTCCGTACTAGAATAACACCTTAAGACACAAATCAACCAAAACCCTAATGTCACCTAGATACTCCAATGTCACCTCAAGTATCCGTGGGTATGATTATACGATATGCATCACACAATCACAGATTCATCTATTCAACCACCACAAAGAACTTCAAAGAGTGCCCCAAAGTTTCTACTGGAGAGTCAAGACAAAAACGTGTGCCGACCCCTATGCATAAGTTCACAAGGTCACTGAACCCGCAAGTTGATCACCAAACCATACATCAAGTAGATCACGTGAATATCCCATTGTCACCACAGATAAGCACATGCAAGACATACATCAAGTGTTCTCAAATCCTTAAAGACTCAATCCGATAAGATAACTTCAAAGGGAAAACTCAATCCATCACAAGAGAGTAGAGGGGGAGAAACATCATAAGATCCAACTATAGTAGCAAAGCTCGTGGTACATCAAGATCGTGCCAAATCAAGAACACAAGAGATAGAGATCAAACACATAGCTACTGGTACATACCCTCAGCCCCGAGGGTGAACTACTCCCTCCTCATCATGGAGAGCGCGGGGATGATGAAGATGGCCACCGATGAGGTATCCCCCCTCTGGTAGGGTGCCGAAACAGGGCCTCGATTGGTTTTTGGTGGTTACAGAGGCTTGTGGAGGCGGAACTCCCGATCTAGGTTACGTTCTAGAAGTTTGGGTATATATAAGAGGTGTTGGTGCCGGGGACAAGTCAGGGGGGGTCTCCGAGGCGGCCACGAGATAGGGGGAGCGCCCAGGGGGTAAGGCGCGCCCCCACCCTCGTGGGTGTCTCGGGACTCTTCTGGCCCATCTCCGGTACTCCGTGGACTTCTTCTGGTCCCAAAATAATCTCCGTGAAGTTTCAGGTCAATTGTACTCCGTTTGGTTTTCCTTTTCTGCGATACTCAAAAACAAGGAAAAACATAAACTGGCACTGGGCTCTAGGTTAATAGCTTAGTCCCAAAAATCATATAAACAACATATAAATGCATATAAAACATCCAAGATGGATAATATAATAGAATGAATACTTCATAAATTATAGATACGTTGGAGACCTATCAGCATCCCCAAGCTTAATTCCTCCTCGTCCTCGAGTAGGTAAATGATAATAGAAATAATTTATGAAGTGTGAATGCTAGCAGGTGCACAAGTTTGATCAATGATAATTTCAATCTCCTTTTCTAGCATCATTATATGTCATAACAGTAGCTCATCTCATAAAACTTCTCATGATCAAGTAACAAGCTATTCACATGTTAAAGCATAGACCAAAAACTTTCTTGAAAACTAACAAACTATGTTCTCAGTCATCAAACAATTGCAATTCATCTTATTTTCAGGAAGGGTCTATGTAAGAGCTTTGATTTAGCAAATGCCTAATTCTCAACTATCATATAGTCTTCCATGATTGCTACCACTCAAAGCGTATTTTTAGAACAAATAGCATCCATCGAACACAGAGAAAGATAGGGGCTTAATGTTTCGCCTCCGAACTTAATTATCATATAGATAATTGTCAACAATAATAATTCATGATCAAATATATTTGAATGGCCATATATGCTTAGATCCTTCCTCATCACATGATGCTTTCCAACTAAAGAGTAGGGAATGAGAAGGAATACTACTGACTCTTGCATAAAAGTAAAAGATAGGCCCTTCGCAGAGGGAAGCAGGGATTTGCAGAGGTGCCAGGGCTCGAAGCTTTTAAAACATAGATGAAAATAATTTTGAGAGGTATGCTTTCATTGTCAACATAACAACCAAGAGTTCCAATATCTTCCATACTAGATACATTAAGGCGGTTCCCAAATAGAAAGGTAAAGATTTTACTCCCCCTCCACCAACAATCACACTCCACGGCTTGTCCGAAACAACGGGTGCCCTCCAACTATCAACAATACTGGGGGAGTTTTGTTTAAATTATTTATGATTTTGTTTTTTTTATCTTTTGATCATAGGACTGGGCATCCCAGTTACCAGCCATTTTTTCTCGTGATGAGCGGAGTCCACTCATTGTGAGATTAACCCACCTAGCATGGAAGATACTGAGAGCCCCTAGTCGCCACATGAGCGATTCGGGCATACAAAACAGATTATTATTTGAAGGTTTAGAGTTTGGCACATGCAAATTTACTTGGAACGGCATGTAAGTACCGCATATAGGTAGATATGGTGGACACTCATGGAAGAAACTTGGTTCAAGGAATTTGGATGCACAAGCAGTATTCCCGCTTAGTACAGATATTTTGGCTAGCAAAGGATTCTAAATAGCAAGCACCACATGTTATAGGATCCATAACAATATAACTTCTATACAAATATACCCAAGCATAACTCATTATGTTGTCTTCCTTGTCCAGCTTCAACTAATTTGCGCAGGTTTGAAAATAATTAATGGGGCTCACAATCATAGAAGACGTCCAAGATAGTATATTATATGTGAAACCTATCTTCCTTCATGTGAAGTAATTACTCCCCATGGTATAAGCATATGAAACATATATAATTTCAGATTTATGAAATTCAATTCATTCAACCATTTACTCATGGTATATATAAGTGAAGCACGTGAGTACATGACAAACTACTCCAAAAGATATAAGTGAAGATTAATGAGTAGTCAAGTAATTATTTAGCTATGTGAGGACTCTCTCTCATTTAAGTATTTCAGATCTTAAGTAGTTTATTCAAACAACAAGCAAAATAAAATAAAATGTCATTGCAAGGACAACACAACTCATGTGAAGAAGCAAAAACTTAGGTTCAACCGATACTAACCGATAATTATTGAAGAAGAAAGATGGGATGCCTATCGGGGCATCCCCAAGCTTGGATGCTTGAGACTTCTTGAAATATTATCTTGGGGTGCCTTGGGCATCCCCAAGATTGAGCTTTTGTATCTCCTTAATTCCTTTTATATCTCGGTTTCCTAAATCTTGAAAGCTTCATCCACACCAAACTCAACAAGAACTCGTGAGATAAGTTAGTATAAACCAATGCAAAAACCTTGTAATTTTCTACTGTAACAAATCACAAAAATTATTATTCAACATTGCATACTAAATGTCTCTGCATATTTAATACTCCTATCCTAAAATAGAATCAATAAACAAGCAAACATATGCAAACAATGCAAACATAATAGCAATCTGCCAAAACAGTACATTCTGTACAGAATGCAAGATTCATCATACTTCCATAACTCCAAAAATTATGAAAGTCTACCACATTGTAGAAGATTTATCATAGCTCAATATGAAAAAAGTTTCAACATTATATAATTTTCTGACTTTTCTAGGGAATTTTTGCAACAGCGGTAAACTTTCTGTTTTGAAACAGCAACATGTACACTTGCAAAATAAGCATGGTAAAGGCTATCCTTGACATTTTTATTGAAAATATAGATGGAAAATATTATTATAAATAACATAAAGCAAATACTAACAAAAGAAAATGACGCTCCAAGCAAAACACATATCATGTGGTGAATAAAAATATAGCTCCAAGTAAAGTTACCGATGAACGAAGACGAAAGAGGGGATGCCATCCGGGGCATCCCCAAGCTTAGGCTCTTGGTTTTCCTTGAATATTACCTTGGGGCTTGTGCATCCCCAAGCTTAGGCTCTTGCCACTCCTTATTCCATAGTCCATCGAATGTTTACCCAAAACTTGAAAACTTCACAACACAAAACTCAACAGAAAACTCGTAAGCTCCGTTAGTATAAGAAAATAAATCACCAGTTAGGTACTGTTGTGAACTCATTATAAATTCATATTGGTGTAATATCTACTGTATTCCAACTTCTCTATGGTTTATACCCTCCGATACTACTCATAGATTCGTCAAAATAAGCAAACAACACATAGAAAACAGAATCTGTCAAAAACAGAACAGTCTGTAGTAATCTGTAACTCTAGAATACTTATGTAACTCCAAATCTTCTACCAAATTAGGAAAACTTGAGCAATTTGCGTAACAATCCATAGCAAGAAGAATCAGATCAAAATCAAGTTTCTGTCAATTATCAAAACTAATTTACTGAGTGCAAAAGTTTCTGATTTTCAGCAGGATCAACACAACTATCATCGTAAGCTATCCTAAAGGTCTTACTTGGCACTTTATTGAAACAAAGGCTATTGCTATAGTAGAATAATCATATGAACACACAAAATCAGTAAAGGTAAATATTGGGTTGTCTCCCAACAAGCGCTTTTCTTTAACGCCTTTCTAGCTAGGCATGATGATGACAATGATGCTCACATAAAAGATAAGAATTGAAACATAACGGGAGCATCATGAAGCATATGACTAGCACATTTAAGCCTAACCCACTTCCTGTACATAGGGATTTTGTGAGCAAACAACTTATGGGAACAATAATCAACTAGCATAGCAAGGAAAAACAGGCATAACTTTAAGACTTTAAGCACATAGAGAGGAAACTTGATATCATTGCAACTCCTACAAGCATATATTCCTCCCTCATAATAATTTTCAGTAGCATGATGAATGAATTCAACAATATAACCAGCACATAAAGCATTCTTTTCATGATCCACTTGCATAGAAATTTTACTACTCTCCACATAAACAAATTTATTCTCATCAATAGTAG
The DNA here is from genome assembly GCF_002162155.2 of Triticum dicoccoides. NCBI lineage: Eukaryota > Viridiplantae > Streptophyta > Magnoliopsida > Poales > Poaceae > Triticum > Triticum dicoccoides. Next base: position 382,398,623 of record NC_041381.1, read on the forward strand.
TGGGAGCAAACTCAACAAAATAACTATCATGTGAAGCATAATCCAATTGAAAATTAAAATCAAGATGACAAGTTTCATGGTTATCTTTATTCTTTATAGCATACGTGTCATCACAATAATCATCATAAAATAGGATGCATGCTTTCATCATAATAAATTTGCTCATCAAAACTAGGGGGACAAAAAATATCATCTTTATCAAACATAGCTTCCCCAAGCTTATGGCTTTGCATATCATTCGCATCATGGATATTCAAGGAATTCATACTAACAACATTGCAATCATGCTCATCATTCATAGATCTAGTGCAAAACATTCTAATGCATTCTTCCTCAAGCAATTGAGCACAATTATCGGAATCCTTATTTTCACGAAAGACAATAAAAAGATGAAGCATATGAGGCACCCTCAATTCCATTTTTTGTAGTTTTATTTTATAGACTAAACTAGTGACAAAACAAGAAACAAAAAGATTCGATTGCAAGATCTAAAGATATACCTCCAAGAACTCACCTCCCCGGCAATGGCGCCAAAAGTTAGCTTGATGTCTACTACACAATCTTCTTGTTATACATGTTGTTGGGCCTCCAAGTGCAGAGTTTTGTAGGACAGTAGCAAATTTCCCTCAAGTGGCTGACCTAAGGTTTATCAATCCGTGGGAGGCATAGGATGAAGATGGTCTCTGTCAAACAACCGTGCAACCAAATAACAAAGAGTCTCTTGTGTCCCAAACGCACCCAATACAATGGTAAATTCTATAGGTGCAGTAGTTCGGCGAAGAGATGGTGATACAAGTGCAATATGGATGATAGATATAAGTTTTTGTAATCTGAAAATATAAAAACAGCAAGGTAACAAGTGGTAAACGTGAGCGTAATGGTATTTCAATGCTAGGAAACAATGCCTAGGGTTCATACTTTCACTAGTGCAAGTTCTCTCAACAATAATAACATAATTAGATCATATAACGATCCATCAACATGCAACAAAGAGTCACTCCAAAGTCACTAATAGCGGAGAACAAACGAAGAGATTATTGTAGGGTACGAAACTGTGACGCCCGGGTATTTAAGCTACATTGAACCTCTGCTAATGATGCCACGTCACCTCGTTTACTGTTTGTAAACTCGTGTTAGTTCAAAACGATTCAAATTCAAATTTAAAATATAGGCAAACAACAAAAGTTTTCAAATAATAAAACTAAAATGTTCTGGTTGTGCCAAATAATGCGTAGGTAATTATGGTGGAGAAACCACACTTGTATAAAATATGTAAATACTCAAAATGAATATAATAGTAGCAAAACAATTAGTTAAATGATTATAAAATAATAAACAATTACAAATGATTTTATATTAGGTGCCAAGTTAATTGCGGTAGTGGCATAAGTATTAAAAATATTTTAGGTGCAACTTGGGTTTTTCATAAACACTGAAATTTAATAAAACAGAAAAGAAGAAAAGAAATAAAATAGAAAAACAAACTAACAAAAAAAAGGAAACCCCCCAAACCCCCAGGCCAACCGACCCAGCTAGCCAACCGGCCGGCCCAGTCGGCCAGCCCACCCCGGCCGGCCCACCTCTCCCCGCAAACCCCCCACCACCCTGGAACCCTAGCCCGATCCACCACCACACCCCCCACTTCCCCCACGATCCC
>NC_041381.1:382401133-382569686 GCF_002162155.2 Triticum dicoccoides
GCGCGCGCCCCACGTCCTACACCGGCCGCTCGTGCCGCCCCTACCAAGCGGCGCTGGCCCCCAGCGCTCCCGCCCGCGCACCCCCCCCCTGCGGCCACCTCCGGCGCCGGTGCCCCGGTGTTTCCCCTCGCCCGTGCCGGTTCGGGCGAGCGCCCCCGACCGCGCCTGTTAAGCCCGCTCCAGTGGCCTATGTGCCACTGGCAACTGGGGCCCCTTGGAGTATGACAAGTGGGGCCCAGCCCCTGGAACATTAAAAAAATATATTAAATAAATAAATGAATAATAACTAAAATAATTAAAATATTAATTAATTAATCAAGTAATTAATTAAGTTAATTAATCCTGATTAGATTAACCTAATCACTAATTAAACTAAAAAGTTAATTAAGCTAACTAATTAACCTAAACCCTAATTAACCTAAATAGAGGATGACAGGTGGGTCCCCCTGGACCCACATGTCAGGTTAACCAAGTCAACTCTGTTGACTGCTGATGTCAGCATGACATCATGCTGATGTCATTAATCTGTTTTTCGAATTAATTAAATAATTAATTAAATTCCAGAAATTAATGAAATCTTTAAAAAATCATATCTTTTAATCCGGAACTCGGATTAAAATATTTTCAACATGAAAGTTGCTTAGAACGACGAGACGAATCCGGATACGCAGTCCGTTCGTCTGCCACACACCCCTAACCTATCGAACTCGCAAATTTCCCCCTCCGGCTCCTCTGCCCGAAAACGTGAAACACCGGGAATACTTTCCCGGATGTTTCCCCCCTTAACCGGTACCACCTCATACCACGTTAGGGCACACCTAGCACCGCTCATTGTCACGTCACGCATCGTCGTGTTTATGTTTGCATTGTATTCATTGTTTCTTCCCCCTCTTATCTCCGGTAGACTACGAGACCGACGCTGATGCCACCGAGTACGACTACGTCACCGATGACCCCTTCTTGTCTGAGCAACCAGGCAAGCCCCCCCTTTGATCACCAGATATCGCCTACTCTTGTCTATACTGCTTGCATTAGAGTAGTGTAGCATGTTACTGCTTTCAGTTAATCCTATACTGCTGCATAGCCTGTCCTTGCTACTACTGTTGTTACCTTTACCTGCTATCCTACTGCTTAGTATAGGATGCTAGTGTTCCATCAGTGACCCTACACTCTTGTCCGTCTGCCATGCTATACTATTGGGCTGTGATCACTTCGGGAGGTGATCACGGGCATATACTATATACTTTACACTATTACATTACCTGTGGTACTGTTCGGAGATGGGGGCTGAAAGGACAGGTGGCTCCATCCCGGTAGAGGTGGGCCTGGGTTCCCGACGGCCTCCGATTGTTACTTTGTGGCGGAGTGACAGGGCAGGTTGAGACCGCCTAGGAGAGAGGTGGGCCTGGCCCTGTTCGGCGTTCGCGGATACTTAACACGCTTAACGAGATCTTGGTATTTGATCTGAGTTGGCTACGAGCCTATACGCACTAACCATCTACGTGGGAGTAGTTATGGGTATCCCGACGTCGTGGTATCAGCCGAAGCACTTCGTGACGCCAGCGACTGAGTGGCGCGCGCCGGATTGGAACGTAAGCCTGCTCTTGTATTAAGGGGGCTAGTTCTGCTTTCGACCGCGTACGCAACGTGCAGGTGTGCTATGGGCGATGGGCCCAGACCCCTGTGCGCTTAGGTTTAGACCGGTGTGCTGGCCTCTCTGTTGAGCCTAGGTGGGGCTGCGACGTGTTGATCTTCCGCGGCCGGGCATGACCCAGGAAAGTGTGTCCGGCCAAATGGGATCAAGTGTGTTGGGTAAGTTGGTGCACCCCTGCAGGGAAGTTAATCTATTCGAATAGCCGTGATCTTCGGTAACAGGACGAGTTGGAGTTGTACCTTGACCTTATGACAACTAGAACCGGATGCTTAATAAAACACACCCTTCCAAGTGCCAGATACAACCGGTGGTCGCTCTCTCTCAGGGTTACGAGGAGGGGATCGCCGGGTAGGATTATGCTATGCGATGCTACTGGAGATGCTACCTGGTGATGCTACTTGGAGATGCTACTTGGAGGACTTCAATCTACTCTCTTCTACTTGCTGCAAGTCGAAGGCTGCCAGAAGCATAGTCTTTGATAGGACTAGCTATCCCCCTCTTATTCTGGCATTCTGCAGTTCAGTCCATCGATATGGCCTCCTTACACATATACCCATGCATATGTAGTGTAGTTCCTTGCTTGCGAGTACTTTGGATGAGTACTCACGGTTGCTTTCTCCCCACTTTTTTCCCCTTTCCTTTCTTTCTGGTTGTCGCAACCAGATGCTGGAGTCCAGGAGCCAGACTCCACTGTCGACGACGACCCCTACTACACCGGAGGTGCCTACTACTACGTGCAGCCCGCTGACGACGACCAGGAGTAGTTAGGAGGATCCCAGGCAGGAGGCCTGCACCTCTTTCGATCTGTATCCCAGTTTGTGCTAGCCTTCTTAAGGCAAACTTGTTTAACTTATGTCTGTACTCAGATATTGTTGCTTCCGCTGACTCGTCTATGATCGAGCACTTGTATTCGAGCCCTCGAGGCCCCTGGCTTGTATTATGATGCTTGTATGACTTATTTATGTTTTTAGAGTTGTGTTGTGATATCTTCCCATGAGTCCCTGATCTTGGTCGTACACGTTTGCGTGCATGATTAGTGTATGATTGAATTGGGGGTGTCACAGAAACCACCTCAAAGTTATCCTTTCTGATCGATCTATTCAAGAGTCCGTAGTAAAATAACATGAAGCCATTCTTTCCGTTCGATCTATCCTAGAGTTTGTACTAGAATAACACCTTAAGACACAAATCAACCAAAACCCTAATGTCACCTAGATACTCTAGTGTCACCTCAAGTATCCATGGGTATGATTATACGATATGCATCACACAATCTCAGATTCATCTATTCAACCAACACAAAGAACTTCAAAGAGTGCCCCAAAGTTTCTACCGGAGAGTCAAGACAAAAACGTGTGCCAACCCCTATGCATAAGTTCACAAGGTCACTGAACCCGCAAGTTGATCACCAAAACATACATCAAGTAGATCACGTGAATATCCCATTGTCACCACAGATAAGCACATGCAAGACATACATCAAGTGTTCTCAAATCCTTAAAGACTCAATCTGATAAGATAACTTCAAAGGGAAAACTCAATCCATTACAAGAGAGTAGAGGGGGAGAAACATCATAAGATCCAACTATAGTAGCAAAGCTCATGGTACATCAAGATCGTGCCAAATCAAGAACACGAGAGAGAGAAAGAGAGAGAGAGAGAGAGAGAGAGAGAGAGATCAAACACATAGCTACTGGTACATACCCTCAGCCCCGAGGGTGAACTACTCCCTCCTCGTCATGGAGAGCGCCGGGATGATGAAGATGGCCACCGGTGAGGGATCCCCCCTGTGGCAGGGTGCCGGAATAGGGTCCCGATTGGTTTTTGGTGGCTACAGAGGCTTGTAGCGGTGGAACTCCCGATCTAGGTTATGTTCTTGGAAGTTTGGGTATATATAAGAGGTATTGGCGCCGGGGACAAGTCAGGGGGTCTCCGAGGCGGCCACGAGACAGGGGGCGTGCCCAGGGGGTAGGGTGCTCCCCCCACCCTCGTGAGTGCCTCGGGACTCTTCTGGCCCATCTCCGGTATTCCGTGGGCTTCTTTTGGTCCAAAAATAATCTCCGTGAAGTTTCAAGTCAATTAGACTCCGCTTAGTTTTCCTTTTCTGCGATACTCAAAAACAAGGAAAAACAGAAACTGGCACTAGGCTCTAGGTTAATAGGTTAGTCCCAAAAATCATATAAAACAACATATAAATGCATTAAAACATCCAAGATGGATAATATAATAGCATGAATACTTCATAAATTATAGATACGTTGGAGATGTATCAACCACAACCATATCGTCCTCCCTCATCATCCTTGCATACCTCCTGACCCGTCTCTCACACGCACGTGCATAGACAGGCAGACATCCCCTCTCTTATTGATATTGCAGTCGTACCCTGTGTTTGTCTAGCAGGCCTCTCCCACCATTTGTTTTTTTATGGGAAGGATAGTAGGAGAGGCTCCTATTGTGTTTTCATATATAAAGAAGATACTTTACACAGTTACATCATATGTACAAGCAACTCTACCAAGACCACACAAGGGTGGGTATGGTCAAAGGTGAGAGTGAAGATCCAAGCCAATTATGTATAGGAAGAAACTACTAATGTGTCAAAGATCAGCTAAGAAGGAAGCTATGAGGGCAGAATGATCCCTCTTGGTTCTGTATTGTAGTAGTCCAAAGTCTTCCTTGAACCTCCGAGGCCAGGAGTTGATGGAAGGGTCCACCCTTCTAAAATGTTTGTTGTTTCTTTCCTTCCATAAGCTCCAAGCTGCCACGAGGAAAATGTCAAGGAATAAAGGGCCGCTCCAGGAGTCGTTGGTGGTTTGCAATAGGTGTAGACGACAGTCAAATCTCGGCCAGACGATCCCTAGTTTACTCCAACAGGCTTGACTAAAGGGACATGTAAAAATCATATGATCCACCGTTTCTTCATCTGGATCCCCACAAAGGAGGCAACTACGATCATCCCCGATGTCATAGTGGCGTCGTTTCAGCATGTTACGTGTGTTGAGCCTGTCATGAAATAGGAGCCAACCAAAGACCTTAATCCTCATGATGTAGTGTGAGCGCCAAAGACTTTTGAAGATGGGGTGGGCTTGTGCGTCTCTAAAGAAATACTGATAGTAGTCGCTTGACCTGAACTCCATCTTGCCCCAAATATAGTGCCAAACATCATTAACGAAAGTGGTCGAGCTCATGTGCAGGGAGAGCATTTGGATATCTCGCACCTCGGACAAATCCTGTGGCGAGAGCGGTAGGTGAAAAGCTGCAACCAGCGACGTGGTCTCCAAGAAACCCTTGATGGAAGTATCTTCATGCATGGCAAAGGAAAAGGCATGGGGGTGTGTGATTTGGAGTACATCTTGTCCCCATAGATCCTTCCAAAACAACGCAGACGTGCCAGAATCCACTTGCACCTGTGAGATACTGCGGAAGATTGGAGTGAGTTTCAAGATGTCTCGCCACCAGAAAGAGCAAAAGAATGTTCCACCCATGGGGATTTGATCCCTGGTCGCCCGGGTGCAAACCTGCCAGTCTAACCAGTAGCAACAGAAGTGCAATTTCTCCCACCATTTTTGAGAAGCAACTCCACCCCCAACCCTCCGACACTCTACCTTTGTCTTTCTCCCAACCTTATTCCTCTGCTACACACATGCATGGATGTCGATCGATCTCCCCCAATACATAGCTAGGTCTCTCTCCTTCTCCACACATACACTAGTCAATCTGCCTCTCTATAGTTAGGTCTCGGCCCCCTCCACCCCCCCCCCACGCACACACCGATAGTCGAACATTGTAGGTAGGTATCCATGCCACAGATAAAAACTGCACCTCTGCCCTCTTACATTCCAGTAGGCCAGCCGCCTTGTATCTTTGACGTGGGAAAACACAAATTTGATGGCACTCTTTATCGATCGCGCACCCACACACTTCATCCCTTTTTTGATTCTATCGATATCTCACGTTGATGATCCCTCCACTATCTTCTCGTGGATCGCTCCCTCTATATATCTCTACTCTCTACTCTTATTAAAACAGAATTGGTGATGATGCTGTACCTGCCATCCTGCAATATAGGCCGTTAGATCTATATCTGGCGGATAGGAAGGAAACTATGACACTTTTACAAAAAGAAACCCGCACCCCTCTCCACATTTGTAGATAAGGCCCTCCCTCGTTCATCCTTATCTCCGACAAGATAAACTACTAATATAAATGCATCTTGATGTTCCGGGAAATGCACGGGCATCTTGCTAGTGATATATCCATGACTCTGTTTCACACACATTGTATATGTTACGTTTTTTTGTTTGAGATTTGATCGACACATTGCCTGTGTTTCGCACAAATCATCTCTCTCACACCCACCCACGTACGTACCTGAACCTAAATAAGAGGTGCATGCATGACGCACGTACTCATGTCTCGTTCCCGGCCACACTCGCGCAGGTACATGGTGGAGTTCATTTCTGTACGAAAAGGCAGCCCACGTGATAATTTGACGCGTGTAGTGGTTCTTTACTCGAAGGAGGGTCCTATACCATGCGTAGACGGAACAAAGTTTGACTTGACGAGTTAGTGTTAAATAAAGTTATATTCCTCAATGGCACGTACAAAATATAAAACGATTGTTGTTAGGAAAAAAGAAAAATCCGCTCCACTATATACAATGGAGCCTGCCTGCCGGGGTTTGTCTCTCGTCACACTATTTCACACAAGGCGGTGGTGGCCTCTCTCTCTCACCATTGGTCACTGATCCGGCCACATCCCGTCCACTAGCAGAAAGGGAGGATGTGCATCGTTTCTCCGTTCCACGGCATTGAGGCAACACGTCCCGATCTGCGGTACCTGTCGTTCTCTCTAACCAAGCTCCGGTGTTGTAGGGCCTTCGCCACTTGCTCGCTACCGTGGTATGGGAAGACCCCAGCCGCCGGTGCCCTCCTAGTTACATCCCGACGACCCTGATACGTCTCCAATGTATCTATAATTTTTTATTGTTCCATGCTATTATATTACCCGTTTTGGATGTTTATGGGCTTTATTTTACACATTTATATCATTTTTGGGACTAACCTACTAACCGGAGGCCCAGCCCATAATGCTGTTTTATTGCATGTTTCAGTGTTTCGAAGAAAAGGAATATCAAATGGAGTCCAAACATAATGAAACCTTCGGGAGCGTGATTTTTGGAAAGAATATGATCCAGGAGACTTGGAGTTCAAGTCAGAAGAGCCTCGAGGAGGCCAGGAGATAGGAGGGCGCCCCCCCCCCCTACTGGGCGCGCCCCCTGTCTCCTGGGCCCCTCGAGCACCCCCCCCCCGACCGACTTATTTCACCTATATAATCCCACATACCCTAAAACATCGATAATGAAGATAGATCGGGAGTTTCGTCGCCGCAAGCCTCTGTAGCCACCAAAAGTCAATCGGGACCCTGTTCCGGAACCCTGCCGGAGGGGGGATCCCTCACCGGTGGCCATCTTCATCATCATCCCAGCGATCTCCATGACGAGGAGGGAGTAGTTCACCCTCGGGGATGAGGGTATGTACCAGTAGTTATGTGTTTGATCTCTCTCTCTCTCTCTCTCTCTCTCGTGTTCTCTCTCTCGTGTTCCCTCTATGGCACGATCTTGATGTATTGCGAGCTTTGCTATAGTTGGATCTTATGATGTTTCTCCCCCTCTACTCTCTTGTAATGGATTGAGTTTTCCCTTTGAAGTTATCTTATCGGATTAAGTCTTTAAGGATTTGAGAACACTTGATGTACGTCTTGCCATGTTTATCTGTGGTGACAATGGGATATTCGCGTGATCCACTTGATGTATGTTATGGTCATCAACTTGCAGGTTCCGCCCATGAACCTATGCATAGGGGTTGGCACACGTTTTCATCTTGACTTTTCGGTAGAAACTTTGGGGCACTCTTTGAAGTACTTTGTGTTGGTTGAATAGATGAATCCGAGATTGTGTGATGCATATCGTATAATCATGCCCACGGATACTTGAGGTGACAATGGAGTATCTAGGTGACATTAGGGTTTTGGCTGATTTGTGTCTTAAGGTGTTATTCTAGTATGAACTCTATGATAGATTGAATGGAAAGAATAGCTCTATGTTATTTTACTATGGACTCTTGAATAGATAGATCAAAAAGGATAACTTTGAGGTGGTTTCGTACCTTACCATAATCTCTTCGTTTGTTCTCCGCTATTAGTGGCTTTGGAGTGACTCTTTGTTGCATGTTGAGGGATAGTTGTATCATCCAGTTATGTTATTATTGTTGAGAGAACTTGCACTAGTGAAAGTATGAACCTTAGGCCTTGTTTCCTACCATTGCAATATCGTTTACGCTCACTTTTATCATTAGTTACCTTGCTGTTTTTATAATTTCAGATTGCAAATACCTTTATATACCATCCATATTGCACTTGTATCACCATCTCTTCGCCGAACTAGTGCACCTATACAATTTGCCATTGTATTGGGTGTGTTGGGGACACAAGAGACTCTTTGTTATTTGGTTGCAGGGTTGTTTGAGAGAGACCATCTTCATCCTACACCTCCCACAGATTGATAAACCTTAGGTCATCCACTTGAGGGAAATTTGCTACTGTCCTACAAACCTATGCACTTGCAGGCCCAACAACGTCTACAAGAAGAAGGTTGTGTAGTAGACATCAAGCTCTTTTCTGGCGCCGTTGCCGGGGAGGTGAGTGCTTGAAGGTATATCTTTAGCTCTTGCAATCGAATCTTTTTGTTTCTTGTTTTATCACTAGTTTAGTCTATAAAAGAAAACTACAAAAAAATGGAATTGAGTTTGTCTCATACGCTTCATCTTTTTAATATCTTTCATGAAAATGATGGAAAATTGTGCTCAAGTGCTATAAGAAGAAATCTATAAAATGTTTGGCACTAAATCTTTAAATGATGAGCATGAATGCAATGTATTTAGTATGAATTCCTTGAATATCCATGATGCTAATGATATGCAAAGCCACAAGCTTGGGGATGCTATGTTTGATGAATATGATATTTTTTGTCCCGCAGGTTTTGATGAGAATATTTATTATGTTGAAAGCATGCCTCCTATTTATGATGATTATATTGATGAAACTGGATTTGGAGAGGTCATGACTTTATTTAGTAATGATTCCACTATTTCGGAAGAGGTTCCAATTGATTATGAAAACAAAGTTGCTATCTATGATTATTATTGTGATGACTTGTATGCTATTAATAATAATGATAACCATGAAACTTGTGATCATGATTTTAGTTTTCAATTGTATTATGCTTCACATGATAGTTATTTTGTTGAGTTTGCTCCCACTATTATTCATGAGAAGAAATTTGCTTATGTGGAGAGTAATAAAAGTTCTATGCTTGTAGATCATGAAAAGAATGCTTTATGTGCTGGTTATATTTTTGAATTCATTCATGATGCAACTTAAAATTATTATGAGGGAGTAACATATGCTTGTAGGAATTGCAATAATATCAAATTTCCTCTCTATGTGCTTAAAAATTTAAAGTTATGCTTGTTTTGCCTTCCTATGCTAGGTGATTATTGTTCCCATAAGTTGTTTGCTCACAAAATCCCTATGCATAGGAAGTGGGTTAGACTTAAATGTGTTAGTCATATTCTTCATGATGCTCTCTTTATGTTTCAGTTCTTATCTTTTATGTGAGCATCATTGAAATCATCATGCCTAGCTAGGGGCGTTAAACGATAGCGCTTGTTGGGAGGAAACCAATGTTATTTTTGTTCCTTGACTTTTGTTCCTGTTTATTAATAAATAATTCATCTAGCCTCTGGTTATATGTGGTTTTATTTTTTAATTGGTGTTTTTTCCAAGTAGAGCCTTTGGGAAGACTTGGGTAAAGTCTATATGATCTTGCTGTAAAAAACAGAAACTTTAGCGCTCACTAGATTTGCTGCCATTTTTTTTACTGGAAAGTGCTTTTAAGTTGATTATTCTTGAAGATGATTAATAGACAAATTACTCAGGTCCACCAATTTATTTCAGAATTTTTGAAGTTCCATAAGTATACGTTTGATACAGATTACTACAGACTGTTCAGTTTTTGACAGATTCTGTTTTTTGTGTGTTGTTTGCTTATTTTGATGAATCTATGAGTAGTATCAGAAGGTATGAACCATAGAGAAGTTTGAATACAGTAGATATTACACCAATATAAATAAGGAATGAGTTCATTATAGTACCTTAATGTGGTGGTTTGTTTTCTTGTACTAACAGAGCTCATGAGATTTTCTGTTGAGTTTTGTGTTGTGAAGTTTTCAAGTTTTGGGTAAAGATTTGATGGACTATGGAAACAGGAGTGGCGAGAGCCTAAGCTTGGGGATGCCCAAGGCACCCCAAGGTAATATTCAAGGACAACCAAGAGCCTAAGCTTGGGGATGCCCCGGAATGCATCCTCTCTTTCGTCTTCCTTCATCGGTAACTTTACTTGGAGCTATATTTTTATTTACCACATGATATGTGTTTTGCTTGGAGCGTCATTTAATTTTGTTAGTATTTTCTTGCTGTTATTTATAATAATGTTTTTCATCTATATTTTCAATAAAAATGTCAAGGATAGCCTTTACCATGCTTATTTTGCAAGTATACATGTTGTTATCTCAAAACAGAAAGTTTACCGCCGTTGCAAAAATTCCCTAGAAAAGTCAGAGAATGATATAATGTTGAATCTTTTTGCATAATGAGCTCTGATAAATCTTATATATTGAGCTATTTTTCTCATAATTTTTGAGTTAGGGAAGTATGATGAATCTTGCATTCTTTACAGACTATACTGTTTTGGCAGATTGCTGTTATGTTTGCATTGTTTGCATATGATTGCTTGTTTAATGATTCTATTTAAGGATAGGAGTGTTAAATATGAAGAGACATTTAGTATGAAATGTTGAATAATAATGTTTGTGATTTGTTACAGTAGAAAATGATAAGGTTTTAGCATTGGTTTATACTAACTTATCTCACGAGTTCTTGTTGAGTTTGTTGTGGATGAAGTTTTGAGATTTAGGAAACCGAGATATAAAAGGAATTAAGGAGACACAAAAACTCAAGATTGGGGATGCCCAAGGCACCCCAAGGAAATATTCCAAGAAGTCTCAAGCATCTAAGCTTGGGGATGCCCCGGTAGGCATCCCACCTTTCTTCTTCAACAATTATCGGTTAGTATCGGTTGAGCCTAAGTTTTTGCTTCGTCACATGAGTTGTGCTGTCCTTGAAATGTCATTTTGTTTTGTTTTGCTTTCTGTTTGAATACAATACCAAGTTCTGAAATTATTAAATGTTAGAGAGTCTTCACATAGTTGCACAATTATTCAACTACTCACTAATCTTCACTTATATCTTTCAAAGTAGTTTGTCATTTGCTCTAGTGCTTCCCTTATATCTTTTAGAGCACGACGGTGGTTATATTTTGTAGAAATTGTAGATATATCATGCTTAACCTATATTATTTTGAGAGTCTCTTAGAACATCATGGTATTTTTAATGGTTATAAAATTGGTCCTAGAATGGTAGGCATCCAAGTTGGGTATAATAAAAACTATCATAGGAAGTGAATTGGATGCTATGATCAATTTGATACTTGATAATTGTTTTAAGATATGGAGGTAGTGATATTAAAGTCATGCTAGTTGGGTGATTATGAATTTAAAGAATGCTTGAGTTGAAGTTAGCAAGTCTCGTAGCATGCACATATGGTTAAAGTTGTGTAACAAATTTGAAACATGAAGTGTCCTTGGATTGTGCATCCTTATGAGTGGCGGTCGGGGACGAGCGATGGTATTTTCCTACCAATCTATACCCCTAGGAGCATGCGCGTAGTGCTTGTTTTTTCATGACTTCTAAATTTTTGCAATAAGTATATGAGTTCTTTTGACTAATGTTGAGTCCATGGATTATACGCACTTTTACCTTTCCATCATTGCTAGCCTCTTCGGTACCGTGCATTGCCCTTTCTCACCTTGAGAGTTGGTGCAAACTTCGCTAGTGCATCCAAACCCCGTGATACGATATGCTCTATCACACACAAACCTCCTGATATCTTCCTCAAAAGAGCCACCATACCTACCTATTATGGCATTTCCATAGCCATTTCGAGATATATTGCAATGCAACTTTCCACTGTTCCATTTATCATCATGACATGCATTACTTTTGTCATATTTCCATTGCATGATCATGTAGTTAACATCGTATTTGTGGCATAGCCACAATGCATAATTTTTCATACATGTCACTATTGATTCATTGCACCATCCCGGTACACCACCGGAGGCATTCATATAGAGTCATATCTTGTTCTAGTTTCGAGTTGTAATTCATGTGTTGTAATCAATAAAACTGTGATGATCATCATTATTAGAGCATTGTTCCCCAAAAAAAGAAAGGCCAAAAGAAAATAAAAAAAGGAAAGGCCCAAAAAAGCGGGAAAAGAAAAAAAAGAAAAAAAAGAAAAAGAAAAGAAAATAAATAAAAAGGGGCAATGTTACTATCTCTTTTTCCACACTTGTGCTTCAAAGTAGCACCATGTTCTTCATATAGTGAGTCTCATATATTGTGCTTCAAAGTAGCACCATGTTCTTCATATAGAGAGTCTCATATGTTATCACTTTCATATACTAGTGGGAATTTTTCATTATAGAACTTGGCTTGTATATTCCTATGATGGGCTTCCTCAAATGCCCTAGGTCTTCGTGAGCAAGCAAGTTGGATGCACACCCACTAGTTTTGTTTTGTTGAGCTTTCATACATTTATATAGCTCTAGTGCATCTGTTGCATCGCAATCCCTACTCCTCATGTTGACATCAATTGATGGGCATCTCCATAGCCCGTTTATTATCCTCGTCAATGTGATACTTTCTCCTTTTTTGTCTTCTCCACACAATCCCCATCATCATATTCTATTCCACCCATAGTGCTATATCCATGGCTCACGCTCATGTATTGCGTGAAGGTTGAAAAAGTTTGAGATTATTTAAGTACGAAACAATTGCTTGGCTTGTCATCGGGGGTGTATAATTTGGGAACATTTTTGTGTGATGAAAATGAAGCATAGCCTAACTATATGATTTTGTAGGGATGAACTTTCTTTAGCCATGTTATTTTGAGAAGACATGATTGCTTTTATTAGTATGCTTGAAGTGTTACTATTTCTTATGTCAATATGAACTTTTATTTTGAATCATTTGGATCTGAACATTCATGCCACAATAAATAAAATTACATTGATAATTATGCTAGGTAGCATTCCACATCAAAAATTCTATTTTTATCATTTACCTACTCGAGGACGAGCAGGAATTAAGCTTGTGGATGCTTGATACGTCTCCAACGTATCTATAATTTTTTATTGTTCCATGCTATTATATTACCCGTTTTGGATATTTATGGGCTTTAGTTTACACATTTATATCATTTTTGGGACTAACCTACTAACCAGAGGCCCAACCCTTATTGTTGTTTTATTGTGTGTTTCAGTGTTTCGAAGAAAAGGAATATCAAACGGAGTCCAAATGGAATGAAACCTTTGGGAGCGTGATTTTTTGAAAGAATATGATCCGAGAAACTTGGAGTTCACGTCAGAAGAGCCTCGAGGAGGCCAGGAGATAGGAGGGCGCCTCCCCCTACTGGGGGCGCCCCCTGTCTCCTAGGCCCCTCGAGCACCCCCCGACCGACTTCTTTCACCTATATAATCCCACATACTCTAAAAACATTGACAACGAAGATAGATCAGGAGTTCCGCCTCCACAAGCCTCTATAGCCACCAAAAGTCAATCGGGACCCTGTTCCGGCACCCTGCCGGAGGGGGGTCCCTCACCGGTGGCCATCTTCATCATCATCCCGGCGATCTCCATGACGAGGAGGGAGTAGTTCACCCTCGGGGCTGAGGGTATGTACCAGTAGCTATGTGTTTGATCTCTCTCTCTCTCTCTCGTCTTCTCTCTCTCTCTCGTGTTCCCTCTATGGCACGATCTTTATGTATCGCGAGCTTTGCTATTATAGTTGGATCTTATGATGTTTCTCCCCCTCTACTCTCTTGTAATGGATTGAGTTTTCCCTTTGAAGTTATCTTATCGGATTGAGTCTTTAAGGATTTGAGAACACTTGATGTATGTCTTGCCGTGTTTATCTGTGGTGAAAATGGGATATTCGCGTGATCCACTTGATGTATGTTTTGGTGATCAACTTGCGGGTTCTACCCATGAACCTATGCATAGGGGTTGTCACACGTTTTTGTCTCGACTTTCCGGTAGAAACTTTGGGGCACTCTTTGAAGTACTTTGTGTTGGTTGAATAGATGAATCCGATATTGTGTGATGCATATCATATAATCATGCCCACGGATACTTGAGGTGACAATGGAGTATCTAGGTGACATTAGGGTTTTGATTGATTTGTGTCTTAAGGTGTTATTCTAGTATGAACTCTATGATAGATTGAACGGAAAGAATAGCTCTATGTTATTTTACTACGGACTCTTGAATAGATAGATCAAAAAGGATAACTTTGAGGTGGTTTCGTACCCTACCATAATCTCTTCATTTGTTCTCCGCTATTAGTGGCTTTGGAGTGACTCTTTGTTGCATGTTGAGGGATAGTTATATCATCTAGTTATGTTATTATTGTTGAGAGAACTTGCACTAGTGAAAGTATGAACCTTAGGCCTTGTTTCCTACCATTGCAATACCGTTTACGCTCACTTTTATCTTTAGTTACCTTGCTGTTTTCATAATTTCAGATTACAAATACCTTTATCTACCATCCATATTGCACTTGTATCACCATCTCTTCGCCGAACTAGTGCACCTATACAATTTACCATTGTATTGGGTGTGTTGGGGACACAAGAGACTCTTTGTTATTTGGTTGCAGGGTTGTTTGAGAGAGACCATCTTCATCCTACGCCTCCCACGGATTGATAAACCTTAGGTCATCCACTTGAGGGTAATTTGCTATTGTCCTACAAACTTGTGCACTTGCAGGCCCAACAACGTCTAAAAGAATAAGGTTGTGTAGTAGACATCAGACCCTCAGGTACAGCTTCCTCCGGACTTGCTCCACTGCCCATCTTCCCACGTTGCTGCACGTGGAATATCCTGCATGTGGATCTTCTTTAGTTGTTTGCTTAAAACTTATCTCGGTCGGCGTACTTTCCATCTTGCAATCTCCTCCTCAAACCGTTGTTGATAACCACCATGATGCTATCTTTCCCTTATTACATGGAATATGCTTCTTTTTTGTTGGTGTATGTGTCTTCAGCTCGTGTTATTGGGCAGTAATTGTTTCCTTTCTACCTCCTTTTGCAAATAGGGCTATCCATTTCACCTTGTTGCTATTGCGACCTTTTGGTGAGCTGCACAAATCACTTTTTTCTTAAGAGTGTTTTGTGCAGTTCTGCCAAAATGTCACACAAGCAACATTTTTACATTTCTGTGGGACTGCAGAAAGGGAGATTGGTTTTCCTATCCTCCTCATCCAACTCCATGCCTAATCTTTCCCAACAAGTAGTTAGTCCTAAAGAGAGATCGCAGAGGTGATCGGTTTCTATTTGTGTGTGTTATGTTTCATCATCTGGTTCCACTATTATTGTAATCACACTGACTGAATATATTTGCAAACATGGATGATCAGCTCGATTTTAGTGGAGTTGCACAAAGTGATCGGATTGTGATGTCCTACATACACCTCTTTTTTGGCTACAGAGGTGGGTGAAACTAACTGCCAACCAATGAACATTGTGCCCAGGAAATGGAGCCATGCCTACGAACAGCATCAATAAGTTATATATTTTTGTTTATATGTACACCTTGTCACAACTTTGTCTTCAGTCATGATGTGAATATTGGCGCTGATCTGCGAACCATTGAGATGCATTAGCAGCCATGGTTGTTTCATTTGTATTTGATGGAATGTTGTAACGAGACAATCTTGAGGCAAGAGGGCACTTGAATCCTAAGTTGAAACCTTTTTTTCCTGCGGGAACCAAAGTTCAAACCTTCATAGCATCACAGTACAATTTCATTATGCTGGAAAGTTATGCGTACATATAAACAAATCCCGAAGGATTGATTGCAATGCCAGAAACAATTCAACTTTGTTTCGCCGACATGTGGGACATCCTTCATCCGGCTCCACCTGCCATGCAGCAATATTGAGCGCACAACTGCAAGGAAGATTCACCCAGATCATTGCGCCACAGTAATAATGACTAGTGAGTAGTCAAATCACATAGCCCCACCTTGGCCGTAGTAAGTTGCTTGAACGAAGCAACCATCATTTATCTCTTCGTTTAATCCACTGGTATTCCAATATTCCCAGAGAAATAAGTTGCTCGGGTGAAGAAACCATCACTTCACCTTTCCCACGGTAAGTACTACCTCCTTTTTTATTCTAGAAATAACCACACACAAATATTGGACGGTAGTAGCACAACAACTAAATCAAAAATCGAAACCAACCAATGAACTACTACTAATGGTGAGCGTTTGCTAGTATCATGTACTCCGTCTGTCCATGTAGATAGGGCTTAATGCATTTTCTGAGACTAACTTTGGCCCTGTTTGGATCCATGGGTTAGAGTTAGTTTGAGCTAGTTGGAGCTCAAATAGCCCTAAAGTATCCAAACATGAGGGTTAAATTGGAGCAAGTTGCACCAAACCCACCAAAAAAACTATCCCACCCAAGAGGTGCTAATTGGAGATAGTTCTCATTGGGCCCACTGAAAAATCACTTTTCTCTATCCATCAAGTGTATTTATTGTCAATCTAACCTTGTCATCCAAACACCTCTTTGGCTAGAGTTAGTTCAGGGTTAGTCATGAGTTAGTCTACCCACTAGCTAAGCTAGAGTATCCAAACAGGAGCAGTATAGGACGTGCAAGTTGCTCAAAACATACCGTCAAATTCGTACGTGAAAGGATCTTCTTTTTAAACGGAACGTGAAAGGATCTTCGAATGATATAATTTGCAAATTACATAAAATCTTATCAATAGTAAAAGGCAACCTCGAAGAATACATTAGGCCCTATATAAAATCTTATCAATAGTCAAAACCAAGTGTTACCACTATACCAAACAAGTTCAAAACGAGAAACTGGACCCACTCATGGCACGGCACGCATGTCTCATTTGGTCCGTCGGTCAAAGCGCTTCCTCTTCTTGGCATAACAATAGAGTACACTAATTTTTTTAGAATGCCCTTGGCATGTCGCTAACATGTGATGAGTTAACCGACCTCAATAGACGGCAAAATCGCCAGCCCATCGTACTTTGAGAAAGACGAGGAGTGAGAAGCAATACGGGCTGGTGGATTACTAGAGCTAGGTGTCGCACGGAGGCCAAGAAATATGGTGATAGCATGGGTTGGCCATGTATGATGTAACTACGCTGGGATGCCGTATTTAAAAGGAATACAAGCACAAAGAGAAGAGGTGCAGGCACCGACTCAGGTACTCTTTGTCTCTTTCCCTAATACTCACGCGTGGGTACACGGTGAGCTCATTTCTGTGCGAAGAGGCAGCTCACCGGATATTTTGGAGAGTGTAGTAGTTGTTCATGGGAACCACACATGGACGAATCAAAGTTCGATCATGATGCGGTGCCGCATTTTTTATAAATGAAGTTATTATATTCGATGGCACGTACGCAACATTATTTTCTCAATGGAACATGAATCATGCACGCACTGAATGACGGAGCACGGAATGGTAGCCATGGACATGGTCATCCCTTTTTGGAGACAAATACACTACTTTTGATGTGTCCCGTCAACTTGCAAACAAGGAGAAGCCTTGCTTACTGAGGGAGTCCTGGACTATGTCCTCGGGGAGCCGGCCTATGTGACATGGGCCGGACTAATGGGCCATGAAGATTCGAGATAGAAGGACCTCTCCCGTGTCTGGATGGGACTCTCCTTTGCGTGGATGGCAAGCTTGGCATTCGGATCACGTACCTTCCATTCTCTGTAACTGACTCTATACAACCCTAGATCCCTCCAGTGTCTATATAAACCGGTGGGTTTAGTCCATAGGGGTGAATCACAATCATACATACTAGACATCTAGGTTTAGTGATTACAATCTCAAGGTAGATCAACTCTTGTAACCCCTATACTCATCAAAGTCAGTCGAGCAGGAAGTAGGGTATTACCTCCATTAAGAGGGCCCGAACATGGGTAAACATCACAT
Organism: Triticum dicoccoides; assembly: GCF_002162155.2. Lineage (NCBI taxonomy): Eukaryota > Viridiplantae > Streptophyta > Magnoliopsida > Poales > Poaceae > Triticum > Triticum dicoccoides. The sequence continues at coordinate 382,419,002 of NC_041381.1, forward strand.
CCCCTGCCTCCTTGTAACCTTCGATCCTTAGACGCATAGTTCGGGACCCCCTACCTGAGATCTATCGGTTCTGACACCGACATGGGTGCTTTCATTGAGAGTTCCACTGTGTCGTCACCAGAAGGCTCGATGGCTCCACCAATCATCTACAACAATACCGCCCTGAGGGAGACTTTTCTCCCCAGCCAAATCTTTGTATTTGGCGGCTTCGCACTGCGTGACAATTCGATTGGCCATCTGGAGCAGATCGACAGCTATGCCCCCTGGTCATCAGATCAGTTTTGGAAACCTAAACTACGTCGCTGATACCCGAGGAGACTTGATATTCCAAGGGTTCGCGGTCTCAACCACAGCTTCGGCCTCAGATCCAAAAATCCTCGCCGAGTCCGAAGACAGGAGCTTAGAGCCTGCCGGACTGTCTGTAGCCATAAAGCTCAAAGCCGGAGATACGGAGGGGATCGTTTTGCCGGCCGGCCCGGAGTCACTCCAGGCTCCCTCTATCTTCATCGAGCCGGAATCACCTCTGTACACCAGCTCCGAACTCTCAAGGTCCATGTTATACGAGCTCGGCCAGGGAACTTCTGTCCCGCCCTGCTCCACGGATTCTCGCTTCCCTGTCGAAACCTCGCCCTTAAACAAGGCCCTAGACTTAATGCGATCTCTCGCCATTAAAGATGGATTGCTGCCGAATAGCACGCAGCTCGCAATAGGGGCTGAGAGCGGGGAATTTTATGTTCCACCCACCACCCACTTCATAGCCACTGTCAAGGACTTAACCGACATGCTTGATCACGCTTCCAAAGACATCACGGCATGCATGACGATGCCGGATAAGAGGAAAGCCAGAACCCGCCGCTTACCGGATGCTGGACGGCTACTTCCACATATGACGTCTACATGGTGGACACACCCAAATAGGATGATGGTGAAGGTGGGAAGGAACCAGTCGAGGATAATTCTCCTATGGCACCACCAAAGCGTCATCGTCAGCGGCGCTGCTCTAAACCACGTCGAGAAAAAGACAGCAATACCGGCACCGGAGACAACAATACTCTGGATAACGCCGAAGACCAAGAAGCCCCTATCAAACCACAATCCGAACGTGATGAGTGGGAGGACGGGCAAGTTAACCCCGATGACCCCATCGGGAACGAGGGCTCGGAGGATGGTAATTATGTACCGATCTCCGAAGAAGACGAGAGCCTCAGCGATGAAGTATTCATTGTGCCAGAGGAACCCTTCGAACAAGAGCGCCTTAAGCGCCAGCTAATAGCCATGGCAAGAAGCCTGAAAAAGAAGCAGCAGCAGCTTCAAGCTAACCAGGATCTGCTCAATGACAGATGGACTGATGTTCTGGCAGCCGAGGAATACGGCCTCAAACGCCCAACCAAGAGCTACCCGAAGCATAAGCTGCTACCCCAATTCGACGATGAGGCCCCAGAGCCTATACCACCCACATGTAACACGGCCGACAGAGCTGATTGACCACCACGTGGCCGAGACAGAGCGGAAACTCAAGCCGAACACCCGCCTACACCACCCCGCCATAAAGGTAGAGAGACAGCAGGTGCAGGATACACTTACAACCTATGGTAGGACCTGGATAATAGAGCCGCTCAGACCAGATCAATATATGGATCAAGGGGGCGGGCCCAAGTGCGAGAAAACGGCCATCAAGCCTGGCGCGACAAGCACAACTCCACCCGGACTGAAAACCGCATACGGACTCCATCTAAAATGCGTTGGGACGTGGCCCCATATAGAGGCACCGCACACCCCCTATGCTTCACTGATGAGGTAATGGAGCACCAGTTCCTAGAAGGGTTTAAACCCGTGAACATCGAATCATACGATGGCACAATAGACCCCATAGTATGGATTGAAGATTTTCTTCTCCACATTCACATGGCTCGCGGTGATGATCTACATGCCATCAAATACCTCCCTCTCAAACTTAAGGGACCAGCTTGGCACTGGTTAAACAGCCTCCTAGAAAAATCTATTGGAAGCTGGGAAGACCTGGAGGATGCCTTTAGAGAGAACTTCAATGGCACTTATATGCGACCTCTGGACGCCGACAACCTCAGTCACATAGTCCAGCAGCCCGGAGAGTCAACCAGAAAATTCTGGACATGGTTCCTAATAAAAAAGAACCAAATTGTCGATTGTCCGCGACGAATGGCTTGCCCGACACCTCGGTCTAGAAAATCCAAAGTCCATGGCAGCCCTCACATCACTCATGACCCGCTTTTGCATGGGCGAAGATAGCTGGCTTGCCCGTAGCAGCAACAGTACCTGCGATCCTGGCACTTCCGAAGCAAGGAACATAAACGACAGGTGATAACCCGCAAGTATACGGGATAGTTGTAGCCTCTTTTGATAAGTAAGAGTGTCGAACCCAACGAGGAGCTAAAGGTAGAACAAATACTCTCTCAAGTCCTATCGGCCACCGATACGACTCTACGCACGCTTGACGTTCGCTTTACCTAGAACAAGTATGAAACTAGAAGTACTTTGTAGGCGTGATAGGATAGGTTTGCAGGATGATAAAGAGCGAGTAAATAAAAGCTAGTGGCTGTTTATATAAAGATGCAAATAAAGTAAATATAGCGAGTGTGGAAAAGTGGTGGTAGGAGTTGTGGAATTGTCCCTAGGCAACTGACTATGTTACTAGACCGGTAATCACTATTGCAATTCTATTTGAGGGAGAGGCATAAGCTAACATACTTTGTCTACTTGGATCATATGCACTTATGATTGGAACTCTAGCAAGCATCCGCAACTACTAAAGATTCATTAAGGTAAAACCCAACCATAGCATTAAAGTCTCAAGTCCCCTTTTATCCCATACGCAAACAACCTACTTACTCGGGTATGTGCTTCTGTCACTCACGCCACCCACCATAAACAAATCATAAACATATTGCAAACCCTACAGCGGGAATCCCTCACGCTTGCGCAATACGGAGGGCACAATAGGACAGCACCAATAATAAAACATGCAACTCAAACCAATCATAGCAATTCATCAATCACCGATAGGACAATGGAAATCTACTCAGACATCATAGGATGGCAACACATCATTGGAAAATAATATGAAGCATAAAGCACCATGTTCAAGTAGAGGGTAGAGCGGGTTGCGGGAGAGTGAACCGCTGTAGATAGAAGGGGGGAGGTGATGGAGATGTTGGTGAAGATGGCGGAGGTGTTGGTGAAGATCGTGGTGATGATGATGGCCCCCGGCGGCGTTCCGGCGCCACCGGAAGCAAGGGGGAGAGAGCCCCCCTTCTTCTTCCTCTTCCTTGACCTTCTCCCTAGATGGGAGAAGGGTTTCCCCTCTGGTCCTTGGCTCCCATGGCGTGGGATTGGCGAGAGCCCCTCCGAGATTGGATCTATCTCTCTGTTTCTGCGTTTTTTATTCTACCCCTTCACCGTTTCTTAAATATCCGGAGATCCGTAACTCCGATTGGGGTGAATCTTTCGCCTAGATCTTTCTCATAAAATTAGCTTTCTTGCGCCAAAAGAAGAGCGTCAACCGCCTTACGGGTGGACCACGAAGGTCAGGGGCGCGCCTGGGGGGTAGGGCGTGCCCCCCTACCTCGTGACCACCCCGGACACCGTTTCGCTTTGATTTCACTTCCCAAAAATAATAAATATTCCAAAAAAAATCTCCGTCTGTTTTTATCCCATTTGGACTCTGTTTCATATTGGGTTTCAGCGAAACAAAAAACATGCAACAGACAGGAACTGGCACTGGGCACTGGATCAATATGTTAGTCCCAAAAATAATATAAAAAGTTGCCAAAAAAGTATATGGAAGTTGTAGAATATTGGCATGGAACAATCAAAAATTATAGATACGACGGAGACGTATCAGCATCCCCAAGCTTAATTCCTGCTCGTCCTCGAGTAGGTAAATGATAAGAAAAAAGATAATTTTTGATATGGAATTCTACCTAGCATAATCTTGATCATATGTCTAATCATGGCATGAATATTAAGACACGAGTGATTCAAAGAAATAGTCTATCATTTGACATAAAACAATAATACTTCGAGCGTACCAATAAAGCAATCATGTCTTTTCAAAACAACATGGACAAAGAAAGTTATCCCTACAAAATCATATAGTCTGGCTGTTGCTCTATCTTCATCACACAAAGTATTTAATCATGCACAACCCCGATGACAAGCCAAGCAATTGTTTCATACTTTAATAATCTCAAACTTTTTCAAATTTCACGCAATACATGAGCGTGAGCCATGGACATAGCACTATAGGTGGAATAGAATATGATGGTGGGGTTATGTGGAGAAGACAAAAAAGGAGAAAGTCTTGTTGGGGAACGTAGCAAAAATTCAAAATTTTCCTACGTGTCACCAAGATCTGTCTATGGAGAAACCAGCAACGAGGGGTAGGAGAGTGCATCTACATACCCTTGTATGTCGCTAAGCGGAAGCGTTCAAGAGAACGGGGTTGAAGGAGTCGTACTTGTCGTCATCCAAATCATCGGAGATCCTAGTGCCAAACAGACGGCACCTCCGCCTTCAACACACGTACAGCCGGTGACGTCTCCCATGCCTTGATCCAGCAAGGAGAGAGGGAGAGGTTGAGGAAGACTCCGTCCAGCAGCAGCACAACGGTGTGGTGGTGGTGGAGGAGCGTGGCAATCCTGCAGGGCTTCGCCAAGCACCGCGGGAGAGGAGAAGGGAGAGAGGTAGGGCTGCGCCAAGAGGGAGAGAAACTCATGTGTTGGCAGCCCTCAAGACCTCAACTATATATAGGGAGAGGGAGGAGGGTGCGCCCCCTCTAGGGTTTCCACCCCAAGGGGTGCGGCTGCCCCCAATCCCATCTAGGGTGGCGGCCAAGGGGGGAGAGGGGAAACTTGCCCCCCAAGTTAGGTGGGTGCGCCCCCTCCCCAAACGCTAGGCGCCTTGGGCCCTTGTGGGGGGCGCACCAGCCCACGTGGGGCTGGTCCCCTCCCACACTTGGCCCATGCAGCCCTCCGGGGCCGGTGGCCCCACTTGGTGGACCCCCGGGACCCTCCCGGTGGTCCCGGTACGTTACCGATAAAACCCGAAACTTTTCCAGTGACCAAAACAGGACTTCCCATATATAAATCTTTACCTCCGGACCATTCCGGAACTCCTCATTACATCCAGGATCTCATCCGGGACTCCGAGCAACATTCGGTAACCACATACAAACTTCCTTTATAACCCTAGCGTCATCAAACCTTAAGTGTGTAGACCCTACGGATTCGGGAATCATGTAGACATGACCGAGACGTTCTCCGGTCAATAACCAACAGCGGGATATGGATACCCATGTTGGCTCCCACATGTTCCATGATGATCTCATCAAATGAACCACGATGTCAAGGACTCAATCGATCCCATATAGAATTCCCTTTGTCTAATGGTATTGTACTTTCCCGAGATTCGATCGTCGGTATACTGATACCTTGTTCAATCTCGTTACCGGCAAGTCTCTTTACTCGTTCCGTAACACATCATCCCGTGATCAACCCCTTGGTCACATTGTGCACATTATGATGATGTCCTACCGAGTGGGCCCAGAGATACCTCTCCGTTAACCGGAGTGACAAATCCCAGTCTCGATTCGTGTCAACCCAACAGACACTTTCGGAGATACCTGTAGTGCACCTTTATAGCCACCCAGTTACGTTGTGACGTTTGGTACACCCAAATCATTCCTACGGTATCCGGGAGTTGCACAATCTCATGGTCTAAGGAAATGATACTTGACATAAGAAAAGCTTTAGCATACGAACTACGATCTTTGTGCTAGGCTTAGGATTGGGTCTTGTCCATCACATCATTCTCCTAATGATGTGATCCCGTTATCAACGACATCCAATGTCCATGGTCAGGAAACCGTAACCATCTATTAATCAACGAGCTAGTCAACTAGAGGCTTACTAGGGACATGGTGTTGTCTATGTACCCACACATGTATCTGAGTTTCCTATCAATACAATTATAGCATGGATAATACACGATTATCATGAACAAGGAAATATAATAATAACTAATTTATTATTGCCTCTAGGGCATATTTCCAATAGTCTCCCACTTGCACTAGAGTCAATAATCTAGTTCACATCGCCATGTGATTAACACTCACACGTCACATTGCTATGTGACCAACATCCAAAGAGTTTACTAGTGTCATTAAACTAGTTCACATCATCATGTGATTAAGACTCAATGAGTTCTGGGGTTTGATCATGTTTTGCTTGTGAGAGAAGTTTTAGTCAACGGGTCTGCAACATTCAGATCCATATGTACTTCGCAAATCTCTAGGTCATATTGTAAATGCCGCTTCCACGCTCCACTTGGAGCTACTCCAAATGGTTGCTCCACTATGCGTATCCGGTTTGCTACTCAGAGTCATTCGGATAGGGGTTAAAGCTTGCATCGTCGTAACCCTTTACGCCGAACTCTTTATCACCTCCATAATCGAGAAACAAATCCTTATTCCTCTAAGGATAATTTTGACCGCTATCTGGTGATCCACTCCTTGATCACCTTTGTACCCTCTTGCCAGACATGTGGCAAGACACACATATGTGTGGTACTTAGCATAGCATATTGTAGAGCCTACGTCTAAAGCATAGGGGACGACCTTTGTCCTTTCTCTCTTTTCTGCCGTGGTCGAGCTTTAAGTCTTAACTTCGTACCTTACAACTCACACAAGAAATCCTTTGACTGATCCATCTTGAACACTTTCAAGATCATGTCAAGGTACGTGCTCATTTGAAAGTACCATTCAGCGTTTCTGATCTATCCTCATAGATCTTGATGCTCAATGTTCAAGTAGCTTAATCCAGGTCTTCCATTGAAAAACATTTTTCAAATAACCCTATATGCTTTACAGAAAAATTCTACATCATTTCTGATCAACAATATGTCAACCACATATACTTATCAAAAATTCTATAGTGCTCCCACTCACTTCTTTGGAAATACAAGTTTCTCATAAACTTGTATAAACCCAAAATCTTTGATCATCTCATCAAAGCACACATTCCAACTCCGAGATGCTTACTCTAGTCCTTAGAAGGATTGCTAGAGTTTTGCATATTTGTTAGCATTCTTCAGGATTGTCAAAACATTCTGCTTGTATCACATACAACCTTTCCTCAAGAAAATTGTCGAGGAAACAATGTTTTTGACATTCTATCTGCAAGATTTCATAATTAATGCAGTAACTGTCAATCCATTTCCAACAGACTCTTAGCATCGCTACGAGTGAGAAAGCCTCACCATAGTCAACTCCTTGAACTTGTCGGAAAACATCTTAATGACAAGTAGAGCTTTCTTAATGGTGATTCTTACCATCATTGTCTGTCTTCCTTTTAAAATACATCTGTACCAACGGCCTTACGACCATCAAGTATTTCTTCCAAAGTCATGGATCCTTTCTCGGATTTTATGGCCTCGAGCCATTCGTCGGAATCCGGGCCCACCATCGCTTCTCCATAGCTCGTAGGTTCATTGTTGTCTAGCAACGTGACCTCTAAGATAGGACTGCCTACCACTCTGAAGTAGTACGCGTCCTTGTCCACCTACGAGGTTTGGTAGTGACTTGATCCGAAGCATCATGATCACTATCATCAGCTTCCACTTCAATTGGTGTAGGTGCCACATGAACAACTTCCTGTGCCCTGCTACACACTGGTTGAAGTGATGGTTCAATAACCTTATCAAGTCTCCACCATCCTCCCACTCAATTCTTTCGAGAGAAACTTTTCCTCGAGAAAGGACCCGTTTCTAGAAACAATTACTTTTGCTTCCGGATCTGAGATAGTAGGTATACCCAGCCATTTTGGGTATCCTATGAAGATGTATTTATCCGTTTTGGGTTCGAGCTTATCACGATGAAACTTTTTCACATAAGCGTCGTAGCCCCAAACTTTTAAGAAACGACAACTTAGGTTTCTCCAAACCATAGTTCAAATGGTGTCGTCTCAACGGAATTACGTGGTGCCCTATTAAAGTGAGTGCGGTTGTCTCTAATGCCTAACCCATGAACGATAGTGGTACAATAAGATACATCATGGTACGCACTATATCCAATAGGGTGCATCTATGATGTTCGGACACACCATCACATTATGATGTTCCAGGCGGTATTAATTGTGAAACAATTTCCACAATGTCTTAATTGCGTGCCAAAGATCGTAACTCAGATACTCATCTCGATGATCATATCATAGACACTTTATCCTCTTGTCACGATGATCTTCAACTTCAGTCTGAAATTACTTGAACCATTCAATAATTCAGACTTGTGTTTCATCAAGTAAATATACTCAACATCTACTCAAATCATCTGTGAAGTAAGAACATAATGATATTCACTGCATGCCTCAGCACTCATTGGACTGCACACATCAAAATGTGTTACTTCCAACAAGTTTCTATCTTGTTCCATCTTACTGAAAACGAGGCTTTTCAGTCATCTTGCCCATGTGGTATGATTTTCATGTCTCAAGTGATTCAAAATCAAGTGAGTCCAAATGATCCATCTGCATGGAGTTTCTTCATGCGTATACACCAATAGACATGGTTCGCATTTCTCAAACTTTTCAAAAACGAGTGAGTCCAAAGATCCATCAACATGGGGCTTCTTCATGCATTTTTATACCAATATGACTTACATGGCAGTGCCACAAGTAAGTGGTACTATCATTACTATCTTATATCTCTTGGCATGAAAATGTGTATCACTACGACCGAGACTCAATAAACCATTCCTTTAGGTGCAAGACCATTGAAGGTATTATTCAAATAAATAGAGTAACCATTATTCTCCTTAAATGAATAACCGTATTGCGATAGACATAATCCAATCATGTCTATGCTCAACGCAAACACCAAATGACAATTAATCAGGTTTAATACTAATCTTGATATAGTTTCTCCTTACGTATTTGCTCTGCATATTAAAAGCCTTACCCGCCGCGATCTTCTTGGCTTCATGGATTTCCTAACAGGCGCCTTGGGCATCAACCTAGGCCTCCTTCCCACTTTGGAGCACCGTATCAAGTTCGGAGTCTCGGTCCGACACCTGGCAGTCTAAGGACTCACATTTGCTTATAGCATCAGTGAGCTCTTGCTGGACTTCATCCAACCTCGCCTCATGCTTTCGACGGGCGGCTCGTTCCTCGTCAGCCTCCTTCTTGGCTTCGACCAACGCACTCTTGAGGGCTTCAACCTCAGACGTGTAAACTATGAGCATAACCATAAAGCTCAGTCACATAACAAATTAGAACTCATATCAGTTCAGATATGCTTCGGTATAACATACCTTGCTGTGCCTCCAGCTTCCACATTAGTTTGGAGACTTTGGACGCATGCGAGTCTGCTGCCAGCTTAGCAGCCTGTTCATCCAAGTAGACATATATGTTAGCTTCGTGAAGTATTATTCGATCCTCTGTTCGGCCTTTCTTCATGAAACGCCGAACAGAGTCTCAAGGGCTACTATCAATATACATGTATTCCTTTTGTAAATAATTAAAAATATATTACTTCACATACCTCAAAGCCTATTAGAAGGCTGGTATAGGCTTGGTTCAATCTGCTTTTAGTGGACTGAACCTTTTCAACTATCGTACCCATAAGGGTACAGTGTTCCTCCACAATGGAAGCGCCCTGAAGCGCTTCCACCAGAGTGTTCGGTGCCTCCGGATTGATAGACGACGTCGGTGGACACGGCGCGCCCCCTTCCCTCGAAGAAGTCTACTGGTCCGGTTCCGGAGCCATATAGGTCTCTGGAACAATATTCGGTTGGGGGCCAAACTGCGCATTGCCCCCATCGCCGGTCTCCATGGGGTTTGATTTCCCCCTCTCTTTGACAAAAGTGAAATTACCCTCCGTCGCCACCTTAACGGCCTCATGTACCTCAAATGACCTGGAGAGGTTCTCTGGGACAACACTTTGGTGTTATCCATGGCAGTGGGTGGAGAGATCTGTGGAGGCGACTCGCTCTCCATCGCATTCGTCCCTAGTGAGTTCCTAGATGACGATGATCGTTAGGGGAGATTGCGAGCCGAGCTATAATGCGTAATTCAGTATGTTAAAATAATAAGGCACAAAATCGGATATGTGAATGGTGTCTTCGGAAACTTACGATTCATCCAAGGGCTTCGGCCTGGGGTGCCGCTTTGGGATGGCATCGACATCCGCTTCGGAATCATCCAAAAGGGAGGGTTTTCCTTTCTTGGCCGCCTCCGCCTCCAGATCCACGGAAGACGCCCTTTTCTCATCCCCCCCTTGGGGGGAGAGTGACTCTCTTCCTCCTCTACGTCTTTGTCATGGGAGTAGGAGGTCTCAGAGTCTTCAGACAGGGCATCCGAAGTACCCTTATGATGGAGGCCACCTCTGGTCTCCTTGCCCTTCTTCTTGGCCTTCTTCTCCGGCACCTCATACGGTGCCGGAACTAGCATCTTTGCCAGCAAGGGGTAGCCTGGTCCTCGGGTAGCGGAGCCGGACATTTGATCTGCTCTGCTTTCGTTATCCAGCCCTATGAGAGTCAGAAAGTTCAATATATTCCTTGTGAAATGATCTAGATGGCGACTAGACGGCGGGGGAATAGGCGTTTTAGAACTTTTACGGATCTGGCTTGATCCTAGTGTGGAATTAAACTAACGGATACTTTTCATGCACAAATCCTAAATATGCTAGGCTCAACTAAGTGCATCAACAACCTATGCTAAACAAGATAGGCACTAAAGGAAACTAGCAAGCACAAACTATATCACAAGATAAGGAATTGTAGGAACTACTAAGCAATTCAACTAGCACAAGATATATCAATATGAGCAAGTATGAATTGCGGAAAGTAAAGGGCGTGGGTATGAGATAACCACAAGTGAGTCGGAGACACGGATTTATCCCGAAGTTCACACTCGTGAGAGTGCTAATCTCCGTTAGAGCGGTGCCAAACCAAAGCTCCAAGGCGTCACCAAGTGACTCACCGTATTCTCCCTTTAGAGTCACCCCCAACGGATGAGCCTAGGTTCACTCGAGGTTGGTCTTGAAGGCGACTACCACACCTTTACAATCTTCTCTGGAACACACCACAACCATGGAAGCTTCCGGAGGAACTTGACCACCTAGGCCACTTCACACCCTTCCCCGGAGCACACCACAAAAGGAAGCTTCCGGAGGAACCTTGGCCACCTAGGCCTCTTCACAAACTTCTCAAAGATCTCACCAAACCGTCTAGGAGGCGAAGCCTCCAATAGTAATAAACTCACGGGCTCTCACTCAAACAAATCAATGCGGGGAGCTCAAACCAATGCAACAAATGCAATGCAAGGTCAAGCAACAAATGCTCAACTCACTCTCTCAATCTCACAAGATGCAACTCAAGAAAGTGGGAGATTGAAGAGAGGGGATGCAATGGAGGAAATCAATAAATGACTCCAAGATCCATCCGCAAATCCCCCTTAACTTAGAGGGGATATAGGGGTTTGGGAGAGGTGTAAGACACTCAAAATGATGTTTAGAATGTGAATCAACAGCCCCCAAACCGGTGAGGGGAGGGCTCTTTTATAGCCAACTTCCAAAACTAGCCGTTGGGGCTCCAACGGACACTTCCTGGACACCCCGTGCCCACAGGGTCCCGTGCACACAGTACAAGCCTGTGGGCACGGGGCCCCGTGCCCACGGGGTACCCAAAGCAGCCTGCAGCAGCCCACTAAACCATGCGTAACTTTGGCATACGAACTCTGAATTCAATGATCTTGGGCTCATTTTGAAGCTATGGAAAAGCCCAAGGTCCTCACATAGAGAACCACCCAAGATCAATAACAAATAATGATGCAATTAATGAAAAGGTTTGAGCTCTCTACATGCGACACGATCAAGCTACTTGCCCGAGGGTCCCTCTTGATAGTACGGCTATCAAACCTACTATTCGGTCTTCCACCAAGCACTATGAGACCGGCAAAACTAGGAAAACCTAGCTAAGTTATACCTTTGCCTTGCATATTTAAATTGAGCTTGGTGATGACTCCAATGCTTGTCTCAAGTTGGAATCCCTTTCTTGTCCACGACCACTTGGTGAAGATTCTTGAATTGCTTCCTCATATTTCAATGAGGGAAGCCTTAACTTAAGCCCATCTTCACATGAGCATTATCATGATGTGGACCGCGAGCTTAAAAGCATATAACCTCCGGCTTCTCATCTTGCACTTGGACTCCTCGAACCCGATGACCATCACCACTTGATGTCATCCACACAGAGACTACTTGAGATCTTTCCTTTTGATGCAAGCCCATGAGAAACACCTAACCCACATAGACATAACAAACACATAGCATGTGTTAGGTAACAAAGCACAATTCACAAATACTTACCATACCACTAGATCACTTGATCCCACGTGGTACAATGTTTGCGCTTTGAGAGTTTACCATCTAGATATAATCTTCGAGCTTCATCTTGGTCAAGCAACATCTTTACTCCAAGATCCATCTTGGTTTCTTGAAAGCCACAATGAACTCTTCATTTCCCTTCATTGCTTCAACACAATATCACCAGAGACTCTTTCATGACCATATCAAGTTCCACTATGAATATCATCTTGGTCACCACTTGCCCTTCTAAAAACTCCGTCACAATCTCTTGAGAGGCATAATGAATTCTTCACTCTAGTTGCTTGCTTTAAGACTTGATCAACCGAAACCCAACACGTGAGCTCACCATGATCTTGTCTTGAAATCATAACTTGAATTCTTCTCTTTGATTATTCTCTCAAACCCTTGATCCTTAAAAGCCCTCCATCATAATATCTTGAGAGGCACAATGAATTCTTCACTCTAGTTGCTTGCTTCAAGACTTGATCAACCTAAACCCAACACATGAGATCACCACGATCTTGTCTTTAAACCATACCTTGAATTCTTCTCTTTGATTGTTATCTCAAGCCCTTGATCCTTAAAAGCCCAAATATGTCAGTCTTTGAGATCCTCTAATGAACTCCACCATGAACATAATTAGATTAGGCATAGAAATCAATCTTGATGGATTCAATAGAAGTACTCAAAGACCAACTTGAAACCTCACTGGATATGGGATCTCGAGATCCAACACCTAGGTCTCGTGATCACGGGGTATCCAGAGAGTTGATACTCAACCCCATGCGCATGGTACAAGCCTGTGTGCATGGGGTATCCAGAGAAGGATACCATGAGGACTTCTTCAGATTCTTTGATGGCAGACTTCACAAAACAACCCAATGCACTTCAAGCATCACTATGGAACATATCTTCATATAAGATTGAATGCACTTGATGCTCAATAGGAATTGTCATTTAACTCCAAAGCATAGAGCAAATATATCTTCATATATATGGACTTCATCCTTGATTCCATCCAATATCCTTGCGGCACTATCTTCATATATATGGACTTCATCCTTGATTCCATCCAATATCCTTGAGGAACCATCCATGGACAAAACCTTCAAATATATCTCATTGCGAAACATTAGTCCACAGAGATTGTCATTTAATTACCAAAACCACACTTAGGGGCTACATGCCCTTTAAATCTTCCCCATTTTGGTAATTGATGAAAATCTCAACAAGAGGGTTTATATAATGAATATAAAACAAGTATGCAATCTATTCGAGAATAAATTGTATACTTGAGGTGGTTTTGATAGCCTCAAATATCACAAAGATAGTTGAGTTTATCAAAACCGGTTGTACTAGCATTAAAATACTACACAAGAATTTGATGCCAGTAGAACCATACTATATAGAGAAAACTCCCGCATAATATATGCACATGACAGAACTTGATGGAGTTTTCTCTATATACACATTCATGCAACAAGCAAACACACCGAATATAGATATGCATGAATGATACGAACAAACACACTTCTTCTAAACCCTCTAAACTTCTCCCCCATTGGCATCATATGCCAAAATGGAAGAAATCCAGAAGGCCAATATAGTATGAGTTCCTCCTTAATTTGTTCATTTCTCAAACTGTGGGTGGAATCAAGTGCACATATCTAGTTAAGAACAAATGAAGAAATTCACACTATGTTCAGGATCCATAGAATGCACCAAAAAGATATGTCATGAGAATCAAACATCCAAAGGATCCAAAGAACATATTTTGGAAACGGGATAATGGAGATATCCAATATGATAATCATGCTAAGCATGGGTCCAAAATATATCCAAAAACCGATGAGTGCAAAGATATAAGAAATACATACAAGCACTCACTCAACAAGTACTAATCATGCCATGATGCAACACACACAATGTTGACCCTAACTTAAATAAATGCATGAAGTAAGTACTTGTTACCGAGAGAGAAAGCATTGGTTCAAGGGGCCCTTGATCTAGTACGCGAACATGAGAGACTTGATCTTGTTCTTGGATAGGTACATGATCTCCCATAGCATCTTGCTCTTGTGTTGGGGTGATGGCTTCCCTTGTGGCCGATCCACAAGAGGGGCTCTTACTCCTCCTTCTTCTATATGGACAAGGGGTGTTTCTTGTGGAAGAATATGACCAATCCACATTGTACTTGTATCTTGGGAAGGAGCCTCATCACCTACAAGACTTGAAACAAATTGCTCCGCATGGAAACCGTTATTCTCATCACACTCCACATTCACCATTTTCTCAATACATCCTGTGGATTTATTGAGAATGTAGTAAGTGTGGGAGTTTGATGCATATCCAACAAAAAGACCCAAATTTTGTATAACCGAGTTTACATGGTGAGAATGAAACACTTACAACTGAACCAGGTTTTCATTTATCTTCTCTATCAAATCAAAGAATCAACCAAGCTTGGCTCCAATAATTTTCCATGGTGGCTCCACCTTCCTCATGAATAAGCCAAGCATCCAATGCTTCTCCAACGTACCTAAAACACATTAAGGTACAATTTGGTCCCCAAACTTATTGGGTCCAAAGTAGTTAGTCCAACCACAATACATAGGGCAAACTCCATATTAAATATGTGCAAAAGGATATGAACTTGAAGTTCATGCACACTTTTAATCATTAATGATTTGATGGAGTTTAGCCTATATAGAGGGTCAAGTAGAGCAATCAAGGCATGAAAAACTATATAAATAAATATGCATGCACATGCCTACCAAGATCGAAAGAGATACAATTTGGAAAAAAGAACACTTAAACGAAGAATATTCCAAAAATAACATAAAGCATTCAAGTTGTCCAAATTATATCATAGTGACGAATCCACACAGGACCGCACGAAAAGTACAACATATGAACTAAGCAAAAACCAAAGAGCATATAGGATATACATTACACACATGCTCAAAGGCTTATCTCGCTCAAGTAGATAACAGATAGTACGAGCAGTGAGATAAGGCAAGTTGAAGCACAAGCCGAGAAGAAGATGATCATAAAATTCTACCACAAGAAGAAATACCAATTGGTATTTGGAATTAACACTTGGTGGTAGAATCTGAAGAAGCACAAGATCATAATCAACAACCACCTCGTGCGCACGGGGGTCAAAAGACCCCATGCACACGGGGTATCCAGGGAGTTACATAGTACCCCATGCGCACGGGGGTCAAAAGACCCCATGCGCACGGGGTACCCAGAGAGTTACCCAACACCACGTGCGCACGAGAGTCAAAAGACCCCGTGCGCACGGGGTATCCAGAACTTTTCTGGTGCAACTTTCTGGATACCCACGGCAAGCACACAACAGAGGCAAAAAACCACCTACAAGAGATAATTAATGGATACTCTGAGAATCTGACTTTCAAATGAGCTTGACATACCACATAATGACTAGATAATATTTAGTATCAATACTATGTGGTATTTCTCATATTCACATTTTGGGTTTGTGATGTGCACAAAACATAACACTCCCCCATAATGTGATGATCCACTAATATATCGCAAGAACCAAACAACATACAAATAAGGCTCAAGACAACAAGCAACACTATATGATTGCAATGCAACCTACACATGCTAGATAACACAAATCAAGCATACTAGGAAGCACAACATATAAATGCACATGCTAGATACAAAACCTAAGCATGCAAGGGGAGAGTAACTTTTAATGTAAGCAATAAAAATACAAGTTACCGCAAGGAGGAACATTGGATAGATAGTATGAAGATAATCCACATGACTTGGCTCGAACAAATAAATGGTGAATATTCTTTTCTTCATGAACTAGCCAAATCTCCAATGTCCTCCACACAGCTATTGATCAAGGTTGAGCTTGATGGTCCCCAACCAAGTTGGGTCCTAAGAAGTTATTCACAATAGGTTTGGCAACCCAAATGGCATTTTCCATTTCTGAACCACTTTGGGCGCCAACAAACTTGGCAAACAAATTGCCAACAACATCCTTCCTAAGCGAATAATGATCATTGACTAGAGGAGGCTTAGGGATGTTACCGTTGGGATAAGATGAAGATATGTGTCCCTTCTCACAACAAATATAGCAACATGTGCTCCCCCTTCTCTTCTTCTTTACTTTCTCAACTTGGGGAGCATTTACTTGGTTCATTATTGATAGTGGCCTTTCTTCAGCTTGAGGTTGACCTTGAGATTGAACTTGAGGTTGACCTTGAGACTGAACTTGAGGGCACTTCCCTTGTTGCTTCACATTTGAAGCCTTCTTCTTCAATGGACAAGATCTCACATGGTGTCCAACATTCTTGCACTTGAAGCATGTAATGTTGGCCGGATTCTTGACTTGGTCTTGTCCCTTATTATTTTTCTTAGACTTCTTGTTGTTGGACATGAAACCAAGTCCACCCTTTTCATGAGGGGATTTTTGACCACTCAAAATATTGTTGAGAGTGGAATTTCCTTCATGACACGTTTCCAAGTCTTTCTTCAAATTAGTGACTTGAGCCTTGAGCTCTTTGTTTTCCTCTACAAGGTTAGTGTCAACAAAAGTACTAGAGGAATTAGAAACTTCATTATTAGAGCAACAAGGCAAGGAGAGCAATTCATCACAAGATGTGGTAACAATATGTCTAGATGAATCATAAGGACTAGAACATGACAACAAAGAATTTTGAGTAGAATTAGTGCCAAAGTCCACACGAGGCTCACAAGATGTTACCTTAGTCACAATAGCCTCATGAGCTAACTTTAGCCTTTCATGGGAGATTAGAAGGTCATCATGAGAGCCCGAGAGCTTTTCATGACTTTCTTCTAATTTCCCATAATTGCTAGTTAGCAAAACAAGTTGAGCCCTTAGCTCAACAATCTCCTTCAAGATAGATGCTTCACAAGGAGTAGAGTTAGTAGCACAAGCATCATTGACAACATGAGAGGATCTAGAAGAAACTAGAGACTTCACATGAGTATCTTGAAGTTCCTCATAAGACTTAGAGAGTTTGGTGAGTTCTACTTTGACATTCTTGTAGACAAGGTCAAGGTGCTCAAAATCCTCTTTAAGTTGATCATGAGCAAATTCAATCTCTTCTTTAAAAGATTCTAAGTCTCTAAGAAGTTCTAGAGCATCAAGAAGGTTACTATCAAGTTTTTCATTTTGTTCTTGCTCTTCGTGAAGTAAATCATTACACTTTCCAAAATGAGTAATAAGATCTTTAAATATATCATAAGTGTTCTTATTTACCCCACGAAGAGAATTACCAATTTCATATATTTCTTGACTCATATCCCTATCACATTCATCATCACTCTCATCATTATCATTACTATGAGTAGATGATACCTCGGTAGTACCTCTTGCAATGAGGCACATGTGAACATTGGAGGTTGATGATGATTCTTTTGGAGAGGGAGATTCTTCATCGTCAAGAGTAGGATATCCGTCTCCATCCTTGTTGGTGTCAAAACCGGCGGATCTCGGGTAGGGGGTCCCGAACTGTGCGTCTAGGCGGATGGTAACAGGAGACAAGGGACACGATGTTTTTACCCAGGTTCGAGCCCTCTCGATGGAGGTAAAACCCTACTCCTGCTTGATTAATATTGATGATATGGGTAGTACAAGAGTTGATCTACCACGAGATCAGAGAGGCTAAACCCTAGAAGCTAGCCTATGGTATGATTGGTGTATATCTCTATCGACTAGCCTGGCCTCGGTTTATATAATGCACCAGAGGCCTAGGATAACAAGAGTCCTAGCCGAATACGCCGGTGGGGAAGGAGTCCTTGTCTTGATCGCCAAGTCTTGCGGAATCTTCCTTGTATGCGCCAGCTGTCCGGACTGGCCCATGAGTATACGGCCATGGGGGTCCTCGGCCCAATCTAACAGATCGGGAGATGACGTGGTGAGTACCCCCTAGTCCAGGACACCGTCAGTAGCCCCCTGAAATGGTAGGGACGCTCCTCAATTATTCTGAACCGTTCTTCATCTTCAGTCGTCGGTCTTGAAAACTGGTTCAACAAATCTTCTCATCTTCGATCTTGAGGATCGCCGAAATGCATTCGACGAGTTTACAAGTTGGGTATCCGAGGAGCCCCTTTAAGTTTCCGGCCTTTATCAATGCCTTGTTATTTTTATGCCACACCTCGGGTTTAAAGTTGTTCCCGGGCGGCAGCGTCCTCTTGCGTCCGAGCTCCAACATCGGACTGCATTCGAGGTATCTTTTCCAGCTGAGCACCAATGTCGGACTGCTTCCCAGTTCTAACGCCAGACTATGTATCCGAGCTCCAATGCCAGACTGTATCCGAGCTCCAACGCCGGACTGTATCCGAGGTGTCGTAAATCACCTTGGTTCAAAGAAGTTTGAAGGAATTTAGCCGAGCTTAATGCCGGAAATGCCCTCTATGGAGCCAGCCACTAGCACCCGAGCTTTATGCCGGACTGCTTCCGAGGTGGTGCACCACCCCGAATGTGGGCCGATTTTTGTTAATATTTTTGATTGGTGCAATTTATTCTCTGCCGAGATACATAGCCAGTAGCCCTCAAGGTGGGTATCGGTCTAAAACCCGAGATGCACATGAAGGATGACATAAGACCGCTGATCCCCGTAGCCGCTGAGACTCAGGTTGATTTGCAAAATCGGTCTGAGGATCAAGTCCTAGCTCGGCAGAATACTTCAGGACACAAAAAGTAGCGTGCTCAGTCCTCAAGACTCAGGTTGGGTGCGGTCGACCAACCTAAGGATCAAAATCTCCTCGGAGACTGTATTACACTTAAAATTTTCTGCATTGGACAGGCAATGCAGTAGCCCCTGAGACACTGGTCGGGTGGCAACACCAGATCAGGGGATCGATGTGCCCCTTTAATATTTTTAAATAATAAGCCCGAAGCCCAGTAGCCACCGAGCCTTAATGCGGGCACGGGTGGCCGAATTAAGGATTGATATCCATAGTAAAATCACAAATTATGTGTAATGACTCTATGTATCCAAGTACTTTACGTCATTAATGCTCAGATTCGCATTGTACAAAACTTTGTTGACCGACCATCGGCTTCCACCTCCTCGGCCAATAGCCGAGGAGTGTTTGTCCTACTTTATAAAGCCTTTATGAGGGCAAAGATTTACAACAAACAAGGCAATCTGGCCATACGGTTTTATAAACAAAGGTACGCAGAGAGATATGTTATATTACTGTTTAACAGAAGAAATGTCTTCCAAAGAAAATAGTCCCGTTATCGGTTCCTTTCTTTGGGTTGTCATGCTAAGCATGATCATGAAACCTCAGCTCCAATGTAAGAGCAAAATATCGAGGATTTAGTTTGGGAGGCCAGTTAATAGCCCCCGGTAGTGTTCGGTGATAGTCGAGGTCAAGCCGTAAACACTTCGGCCATTGTTATGAATGGCCCGTCGTTTAACACCGTCATCGGATCGCTGACCAGTTTACGCTTATTGTGATAGTCAGTTTTTGGATTTCTCCACTGAGGTGCTTAACCATGTGAGCTGAAAGCACAATCGCAGTGGTTCTCCCTTTGCACACCTAGCCGAACAAAGCGGAACGTAGGAGGCAAGCGCAGGAGCTGGGCAACCCAACTATTGACCGAAGACACAATTCGAAACCGATGCATATATAGCAATATCCGAGAATGTTTTGGCCGAATCTCTAAAGGTGTCCGGCGTTGCACTGCGAGACTTGTGCTGAAAACACACAAATAGTTTAAAAAGTGCCATAAGCTTGGAAAACCAAAAAACGTCAGTAAAAACTTGACGTCTGAACGAGATCAAGTGTTCAGTGCCAATCCGAAAATTGGCCTTAGCAAAAGAAGTGCTTGTGTCGTGCTTTAACATGATACATCCTATCTCAAGACTTCAAGCGGGTCAGCCTATGGCTTCAACCTCCTATCCCGAGGGCGGAGTACTTCTCATTAGCCCAGTTTAGCAAACTAAACTCTAGCGGCTTTGAGAGAGAAATTAGGCTCCCCGGCTAATGACCACACGCTCGTGTCGAAAAAAGGAGTGATAGATAATAATAATAATAATAATAATAATAATAATAATAATAATAATAATAATAATAATAAAACTTTGCAACGACTAAGAAGAAGAACACTTATCATAAAACGGCTCATATAAATTTAAGAGCCCCCAACTGACTTGGGTAAAAGAATGATTGCATGTACCGAAGTACTTATATCATATCTGTGTTCAACCGAACTTTAAACGCGTCTTAACCGACCGTCGGCTTCTCCCTCTTCGGTCAAGGACCGAAAAGTGTTATGTACTCCATCTTTCGAGAATATCGACGGTGTTTCCAATAACCAGGCAATCAGGCCATAAGGCTGTAACAGACAAAGCGCGCTCAGGGAACTTATGCTATATTACTGCGAAGTGTAAGAAGCATCTTTGAAGAAAATATTACCCCCACCAATACCTTTCTTCGGTGCTCATTGTTATTATGAGACTTGTGCAATAGATTTTTTGTACTCATGAGTTCCGTTGTGTGCCGACCATCATTGAAAACTATAAGAGCGCTAGCTTTCGGCTTCACCCAGTCTGAGGTCCGGCTCGGATGACCCAATCGTGACAATTGCAGAGGTGCTCCCTTTACACCCTAGCCGAACAATCGGGAACGTAAGGGTAAACGCAGGAGCGAGGCAACCCAGCTTGCAAATTGCTTAAGTCAATATGGTGCATATTGTCGCGTAATACACAAACAAGGAATGAAGCCGTACAAGTATAATCATATGCAAAAGGAAAAGCTTCATGAAGGAAGCCCCCAAATGAATTGGGTATTTGAATTTATGCGTCACAAACAAAGTTTGGACAAGAAAAAAATTTACATGCAACATTTTTCCAAAAAAGTATAATGCTTGGTCGAACCGAACACAAGTTAGAAATTAAAGCTTTGAGCACGAAAGCGACTTAGCTGGTTAATGTGTTTGGTATTGATGACGCGGTCCGAGCTTGATATGGGACAAGGTTCCATCCCACAAGCCGGTCCTGAGGTGGCAGAGCGGAGAGCTCGACACGCCGAAGTGGTGACATAGCACAGTCAATGCAGACCGGCAGAGTGACGCCGAAGTCCCCGGATCATTTTCCTGTGCACAAAAAATGGTGCAAACCAGAGATAATAGTAATAATGATAATTTAAAAAAATCATTGCATAATGAATAATTTATGCAAAGTGAGTAATAAAAGAAATATGGCCTGGCACCGAAGTCAATGTCGATGCAGGGCATCGGCGTGATGCGGTAAACGTGTGGCAAAGCCTGAATTCACAGGTCGGTTCAAGCTCCGGATGCGGCGTTCACCGGACTATGTACGGAAACTGACCGAAACACCATGCGACTGTCGTTAATGTGGCCACCATCTGATAGACCTGTGTACTTATGATTTACAAACCAGAGTAATAATTTCTTGGAAAAATGAACCCAAACAAGCAAAAAATACTGGGATTAATAGCACCTGGTTTATTTGTTGTAGCAATCTGAAGGAAGGTGATTCCCAAAATTGGGACTCGATCCGCGCACCCATTGCCTGATGGGCGATAAAACGACGGCATGGCAATGCTGGCAAAGGTTGGCTCGCTGAGGCAAAGCCCTCGGTCCAGCTAATGTGACGGAGCTGGTCGGCTAGTGACGCCGAAGTGTCCGGAGTAGGTTGATGAAGAGATGGCGAAGCCCCCGGTCCAGCCGAGATGTCAAAGTAGGTCGGCGTGATGGACACCAGCTTGAAGAAGCAATAGTGCGGCCCTGCCGATGCAAGTCGTGACGTGGTTGATGCCGGCTTGATGAAGCGACCGTGCGGCGATGCCGGTATGCCCGCTCCGTGTAATCCATGGGGCGGCGATGTTGGTGATGATTTATCCTTCGCGATGCCGGACTCTTGTTCGGCTTGCCGAGATGATGATCCGAAGAAGTAGTTGAGCTCGGCTCAACAAAGTGACGACGTGTCTAGCGCAGGTCGGCAGCCATGGAGCAATATTGCCGGACTGGTTTGACACCAGCATGATGTTGAAGATCATGTTCAAAAGATTTTAAAGTGAGTGGGATGTGTTCGGGAACAAAACACAATAACCCATACAAAACTTCCTTCAAAAAGGATGTCCGAAATCCCGTTCGTAAAAAGGACGAACTCGGGTCGGATTTGTTTTCGCGCAGAAGACAGATCCGAAAAGTGATGCACGAATCGGAAGGTTCCCGGAGTTTGGACGGTCGGATCGAGCTGAAATTTTGAGGGGTGGTAGATATAGGAATTCCACAGTCGATCAACAGTTGGATCTTCCAAAGGAGGTCCGAGCTAGAAGCTGGACACCATGCCCTAAACTCGTCCAGATTCTCGTCCAGATTTGACAGGTCTCCGGTATTTCGTAGATTGTCGGAGATTCCTCCATCGGAAGTCGACGAAATTTAGCGTGGCTGTTGTAGACGTAATTCCGCACTATTCCACCAAAGAAATCGTCAAACCGACGCTCGAGGAGGTGGTGACGGCGGATACAAGCTCACTGTCCAAAAAAACAGCACGGTCGCCCGAGGGCAATGTTGACGTTGAGCCCCCAGGCTCCCTGGATGATTCCTCCATGATCTTGATAGAGATCGGAGCTGATGTTGATGAAGGCCCTCATCCAAACATGACGATCGAAGGTAGGGCGCAGTCCTTGGTCGAACCAAGGTGACCTGTCGAGCTGGTGACGAAGATGCCGAAGTCGCAGTTGATTTGCAGGCGAGCCATCGACCTTTTGCCAAACACACAGCGGAACTCTCAATGAAAGCACCAATGTCAGTGTCAAAACCGACGGATCTCGGGTAGGGGTCCCGAACTGTGCGTCTAGGCGTATGCTAACAGGAGACAAGGGACACGATGTTTTTACCCAGGTTCGGGCCCTCTCGATGGAGGTAAAACCCTACTCCTGCTTGATTAATATTGATGATATGGGTAGTACAAGAGTTGATCTACCACGAGATCAGAGGGGCTAAACCCTAGAAGCTAGCCTATGGTATGATTGTTGTATATCTCTATCGACTAGCCTGGCCTCGATTTATATAATGCACCGGAGGCCTAGGATAACAAGAGTCCTAGCCGAATACGCCGGTGGGGGAGGAGTCCTTGTCTTGATCGCCAAGTCTTGCGGAATCTTCCTTGTATGCATCAGCTGTCCGGACTGGCCCATGAGTATACTGCCATGGGGGTCCTCGGCCCAATCTAACAGATCGGGAGATGACGTGGTGAGTACCCCCTAGTCCAGGACACCGTCAATCCTCTTGACAGTCAAAGCATTTCCTCTCCAACGTGGTGATGTCCTTCTTTGCTCCTCTAGCAATTTCCTCAATAATGGTGTGTGCACTATTTTCTCTTGTTTCCTCTGCATGGTTAGTCAAACAACAACTAGAGGAAATTTAAGCATAGAGATCATGGAAACAAGGAGTATCAAGCATATCATCACAAAAGGTATTCAAGGAATCTCCAAATGATATGCATGGACTATCAACACAAGAATGTAAGTCATTTTTGCTAGATTTGCTCAAGTCCATAGAATCAACAACACTAGCATGTATAAATGAAAGATAATCAATGTTTAGCACAACATCATCATCACAAATAATATTTCCACTCACCATGTCATTACCTTGGGACATGCCATATGATGGTGAGGTGGAAGAAGTAGAAATGTCCAAACACATGGATGAAGAAGCAATATGGAGGTCTTCATGATTTGAAGATGTGGAGAACTCCTCAATTGACTCCTCCGACATATGATGAATATAAAAAAGATTGGACCCACCATATATTCCTTCAAGTTTGGTCCACATATCATGAGCTGTCACACAAGTCATGATTGACTCAAACACTTCGAGGGATATAGACCGGATTATGGCATTCTTAGCACCATACCCACAAAGCATGGCATCGTTTTCCTCATTAGTTGGAAAAAGTTCATCCTTCCACGGAGAAGCCCCTACAAGAACAATTCGAACAAAATTTGGACCCATGGTCTGGAAATGACAAAGCATGCGAATTTTCCACAAGTGATAGTTTGTGCCACTAAAACAAAAGGTGTCATTATGCACTATACCACTAGTCGACATCCTTACTCCCTAGGCGATAAAGCCTACCAAGGAGAGACCAAAGCACTGATACCAATTGAAATGATCTAGATGACGACTAGAGGGGGGTTCAATAGGCGTTTTAAAACTTTTATGGATTTGGCTTTATCCTAATGCGGAATTAAACTAACAGATACTTTTCATGAACAAATCCTAAATATGCTAGGCTCAACTAAGTGCACCAACAACCTATGCTAAACAAGATAGGCACTAAAGGAAACTAGCAAGCACAAACTATATCACAAGATAAGGAAATGTAGGAATGATAACCCACAAGTGTAGGGGATAATTGTAGCCTCTTTCGATAAGTAAGAGTGTCGAACCCAATGAGGAGCTAAAGGTAGAACAAATATTCTCTCAAGTCCTATCTGCCACTGGTACGACTCTACGCACGCTTAGTGTTCTCTTTACTTAGAACAAGTATGAAACTAGAAGTACTTTGTAGGTGTTGTTGGATAGGTTTGCAAGATAATAAAGAGCACGTAAATAAAAGCTAGGGGCTGTTGAGATAAAGAAGCAATAAAGTAAATATAGCGAGTGTGGAAAAGTGGTGGTAGGAGTTGTGAAATTGTCCCTGAGCAACTGACTGCTTTACTAGACCGGTAATCACTATTGCAATTCTATTTGAGGGAGAGGCATAAGCTAACATACTTTCACTTCTTGGATCATATGCACTTATGATTGGAACTCTAGCAAGCATCCGCAACTAGTAAAGATCATTAAGGTAAAACCCGACCATAGCATTAAAGTATCAAGTCCCCTTTATCCCATACACAAACAACCTACTTACTCGGGTTTGTGCTTTTGTCACTCACGCCACACACCATAAGCAAATCATAAACATATTGCAAACCCTACAGTGGGAATCCCTCACGCTTGCGCTACATGGAGGGCACAATAGGACAGCACTAATAATAAAACATGCAATTCAGACCAATCATAGCAATTCATCAATCACTGGTAGGACAACGAAAATCTACTCAGACATCATAGGATGGCAACACATCATTGGATAATAATATGAAGCATAAAGCACCATGTTCAAGTAGAGGGTACAGCGGGTTGCGGGAGACTAGACCACTGAATATAGAAGGGGGAAGGTGATGGCGATGCTGGTGAAGATGGTGGAGGTGTTGGTGTAGATCGCGGTGATGTTGATGGCCCTCGGCAGCGCTCCGGCGCCACTGGAAGAAGGGGGAGAGATCCCCCCCCCCTATTCTTATTCTTCCTTGACCTTCTCCCTAGATGGGAGAAGGGTTTCCCCTCTGGTCCTTGGCTCCCATGGCGTGGGAGGGGCGAGAGCCCCTCCGAGATTGGATCTGTCTCTCTGTCTCTCTCTGTTTCTGCGTTCTCGGATTCTGCCCTGGCACTGTTTCTTTTATATCCGGAGATCCGTAACTCCGATTGGATTGAAACCTTCACCCAGATCTTTTTCCAAAAATTAGCTTTCTTGCGGCCAAAGAAGGGCGTCAACCGCCTTACGAGGGGCCCAGGAGGGTGGGGGGCGCGCACACCTGGAGTGGGCGTGGGCCCCTGTCTCGTGGCCACCTCGAGCACCATCTCGCGTTGATTTTACTTCCCAAAAATCACAAATATTCCAAAATAATTCTCCGTCCATTTTTATCCCGTTTGGACTCCGTTTGATATGGGGTTTCTGCGAAACATAAACATGCAACAAACAGGAACTGGCACTGGCACTGGATCAATATGTTAGTCCCAAAAATAGTATAAAAAGTTGCCAAAAGTATATGAAAGTTGAATAATATTGGCATGGAACAATCAAAAATTATAGATACGACGGAGACGTATCAGCATCCCCAAGCTTAATTCCTGCTCGTCCTCGAGTAGGTAAATGATAAAAAAAGATAATTTTTGATGTGGAATGCTACCTAGCATAATCTTGATGATGTATCTAATCATGGCATGAATATTAAGACACGAGTGATTCAAAGCAATAGTCTATCATTTGACATAAAAACAGTAATACTTAGGGCATCCCAGCAAACAATCATGTATTTCAAAATATCAATGCTTCCAGAACGTTATCCCTACAAAATCATATAGTCTTGTATGCTCCCTTTTCTTAACACAAGGTACCCCTCATGCCTATCCCGGTGTCAGCCAAGCAATTGTTTCATACTTTAGTATTATCAAACTTTTTGAACCCTCACGCAATACATGAGCATGAGCCATGGATATAGCACTATGGGTGGAATAGAATATGATGGTGGAGGTTATGTGGAGAAGACAAAAAAGGAGAAAGTCTCACATCGACGCTGCTAATCAACGGGCTATGGAGATGCCCATCAATTGATGTCAATGCTAGGAGTAGGGATTGCCATGCAACGGATGCACTAAGAGCTATAAGTGTATGAAAGCTCAAACTGAAAACTAAGTGGGTGTGCATCCAACTTGCTTGCTCATGAAGACCTAGGGCATTTTGAGGAAGCCCGTCGTTGGAATATACAAGCCAAGTACTATAATGAAAATTCCCACTAGTATGTGAAAGTGACAATATAGGAGACTCTCTATATGAAGAACATGGTGCTACTCTGAAGCACAAGTGTGGTAAAAGGATAGTAGCATTGCCCCTTTTCTTTTTCTTTTTTTTTCTTTTTCTTTTTTTTCTTTTTTTTGGGCGGGCTTCTTTGGCCCCCTTTTTTTATTTAGGCTTCTTTGGCCTCTCTTTTTTTATGGGGCAATGCTCTATAATGATGATCATCGCACTTTATTTACTTATAACTCAATATTACAACTCGATATTAGAACAAAGATATGACTCTATATGAATGCTTCCGGCGGTGTCCCGGGATGTGCAATGATCTAGCGTAGCAATGACATCAAAAACGAACAAGCCATGAAAACATAATGCTAGCTATCTTACGATCATGCAAGGCAATATGACAATGAACGCTTAAGTCATGTATATGATGATGATGGAAGTTGCATGGCAATATATCTCGGAATGGCTATGGAAATGCCATGATAGGTAGGTATGGTGGCTGTTTTGAGGAAGATATAAGGAGGCTTATGTGTGATAGAGCGTATCATATCACGGGGTTTGGATGCACCGGCGAAGTTTGCACCAACTCTCGAGGTGAGAAAGGGCAATGCACGGTACCGAAGAGGCTAGCAATGATGGAAGGGTGAGAGTGCGTATAATCCATAGACTCAACATTAGTCATAAAGAACTCACATACTTATTGCAAAAATTTATTAGCCCTCAAAACAAAGCACTACATGCATGCTCCTAGGGGGAAGGTTGGTAGGAGTTAACCATCGCGCGCCCCCGACCTTCACGCAAAGATAAACAATCAAAATACAATGCACACCAATTTGGTTACATAGTTAGTAGACCATACGTGCATGCTTCAGGAATCACTAACCTTAACACCAACATCCTTACTGAACACAACCATCTACTAGTACCTCCCACATATTATCATCTCTATATCGCAAAACTATTGCACGGAATCAAACATATCATATTCAGCGATCTACAAGTTTATGTAGGATTTTATGACTAACCATGTGAATGACCAATTCCAGTCATCTCTCTAAATAGATATAAGTGAAGCAAGAGAGTTAAATCTTTATACAAAATTTATGCCCATGCTCTAACAAGTATAAGTGAAGCAAAAGAGCATTCTACAAATGGTGGTTTTCTATGTGAAGAGAAACAGGCAATCCAAACTTCAAATGATATAAGTGAAACATATGAAGCATTCTATAAAGCCATACTCAAAAGATTTAAGTGAAGTTCAATGAGCATTCTATAAATCAACCAAGGACTATATCATACCAGCATGGTGCATAAAATAAAAATGAAAACTAGATGCAAAATACGCTCCCAGACTTGCACATATCGCATTAACGAAACGAATACGAAAACATACCGATACTTGTTGAAGAAAGAGGGGATGCCTTCCGAGGCATCCCCAAGCTTAGACGCTTGAGTCTACTTGAATATTTACTTGGGGTGACTTGGGAATCCCCAAGCTTGAGCTCTTGCCTCTCTTCCTTTTACTCATATCAAGACCTCCTCGATCAAACACTACATCCACACAAAACTTCAACAGAAAACTCGGTAAGATCCGTTAGTATAATAAAGCAAATCACTAGTCTAGGTACTGTTCCAAACCAATTCATATTTTGTTTTTGCATTGTGTCTACTGTAATATAGATTCTACATGGCTTAATCCACTGATAGAAATTGATAGTTTCATCAAAACAAGCAAACTATGCATCAAAAACAGAATCTGTCAAAAACAGAACAGTCTGTAGAAATATGAACATTCACCATACTTATGGTACCCCAACAATTCTACAAAAATTAGGACAAATAAACAATTTGTACAGCAAGACAGTTCAAAAGGAATCAGAACCAATTGACGTTCCAGCAAAAAACGTAAAATCGCGCACTACAGCAAAAGTTTCTGTCCTGCGCCGTACAAACCAACAAGCATTATAAACATCCTAAAGGCAAACCTTAGCACATTATTTTTATAATACAATGGAATTATACAAGGGGATAGTTATTTTTGATGAAAAGTTTCTGTAATCAAGATTCACAAAGTTTCCATGAGCATGAACAAAGTTCAAGGAGCTCTCCCACTTCAACAATGCTTGTCTCTCTCACTTTCACTTTCCTTTTTGAAAAGTTTTTGGTTCCCCTCTTTATTTTTTTGTTTTTCAAACTATATAAAAGCACTCAACAGAAATAAATGACTCTCTAAAACTTCTGGGTTGTCTCCCTAGCAGCACTTTCTTTAAAGCCATTAAGCTAGGCATATAGTGCTCAAGTAATGGATCCATCCGGATCCCAAGGTATATCAAAGCCAATTTTAATTAACAATGATTTGTAATTTAGTAGTGAGCACAAAGTAACATATATCATGCAACAACGAAGTCTAACTCTCTTCCTACGCATCAGCATGTCATAAAGGAACAATTCATTCACACCAAGTAAAGGCCAATGCATAGTATAAGCAATTTCTTGCAATTCTATCGTGTTGGAAACATAGAGAGGTGGAGATATAGTTCCTCTCTCATAATAATTGCAAGTATGAGCAGCAAGCACATGCTTATTATATCAATCAAAATCATCATGTGCAACGGTAAAAGGCCTCCCATCAATATAATCCTTAATAAGCACAAACTTCTCCGATATAGTGTAGTCGGGAGAACTCAAAAGGATAATAGGACTATCATGCGTGGGTGCAATAGCAACAATTTCATGTTTAACATAAGGAACTATAGCAAGTTCATCTCCATAAGCACCATTCATATTGGCATCTTGGCCACAAGCATAGCAAGCATCATCAAAAAGGGATATTTCAAGAGAATCAATGGGATCATAACAATCATCATAGCAATCATCCTTCGGTAAGCACGAAGGGAAATTAAACAATGTATGAGTTGAAGAGTTACTCTCATTAGAAGGTGGGCACAGGTAGCTAATCCGCTCTTCCTCCTTTTGTTCTTCGCTCTCCTCATCATCTTTTTCATCCAATGAGCTCACAGTTTCATCAATTTCTTCTTCCATAGACTCCTACAAATTATTAGTCTCTTCTTGGATAGCGGAGACTTTCTCAATAAATGCATCAATATTGTAATTGTATTCATAATTTTCATAGCAATATCTAAGTATAGCAAAAAATTCTGGTCTATAAACTGAATCATCAAAATCGTCAAACGCTTTAAACATAGATTCAATCTCATAAGCACCCATAAAAGTAACAAATTCTTCTATTTGTTCCACATCATAGTAATCATAGATACCATTAGCATAAGAAGCTAAGGTTTCATTATCATTAAATTTGCATGAAAAGGGAAGGTGTGGAGCCTTCATCCTAGAGCAGCAAGTATAATCATGTATCAAGCATAGTTGACGAGCATACCAACGTAACATATGAATTTGATCCCATAATAGTTTCCCTTTTTGTGTCAAGCATAATCCCTAAAGTATTTGATCCAACGTGTCTCCCATAACATAATTGAATGGGGTTTTCTCAGGATTATCAAAGTAGTACATAATATCTTGAACATAACGAGCATCGAGGGTTTTAGGAGGTTCCCCATCTCCATGAGTAGCAACTACACCTAATTTTTTTGGTATTTCGTGTTCCATATCCATAACTAAAGATAAAGAACAACTTAGAACAGCAAATAAAAATTACTTAGTGATAAAGCAAACAAGCACTACTCACCCCACGTTATGACTCCCCGGCAACGGCGCCAGAAAAAGGTCTTGATAACCCACAAGTGTAGGGGATAATTGTAGCCTCTTTCGATAAGTAAGAGTGTCGAACCCCACGAGGAGCTAAAGGTAGAACAAATATTCTCTCAAGTCCTATCTACCACTGATACGACTCTACACACGCTTAGTGTTCGCTTTACCTAGAACAAGTATGAAACTAGAAGTACTTTGTAGGTGTTGTTGGATAGGTTTGCAAGATAATAAAGAGCATGTAAATAAAAGCTAGGGGCTGTTTAGATAAAGAAGCAATAAAGTAAATATAGCGAGTGTGGAAAAGTGGTGGTAGGAGTTGTGAAATTGTCCCTAAGCAACTGACTACTTTACTAGACCGTTAATCACTATTGGAATTCTATTTGAGGGAGAGGCATAAGCTAACATACTTTCTCTTCTTGGATCATTTAGATACATTAAAACTAAGCACTAATCAAGCCTTCTCAGACCATTAACGTTTTTAACCATTGGATCTACTCTGGTGGGAGTTCTCTGCCGTTAGATGCCGTCCCAATTTTTGTCTGGGTTTTTTCCGCGGAGCACCAAGCGCTGCACTTTAGTGGGCCGCTACTCCGGTAACAAATTTAGACGTATGTCGTAAACTTGGGCAAATGGGTTGGCCCAAGTCATCTGAAAAAGAACAAACCATACGCACACATCTGGAAAAAATAAGTGCGTTGTTCCTCCTTCCGCGTTCAGATTCCTAAGCCGTCGCTCTTCCCCGGCCAACCAGCACCGCTCCATCCGCCTCCTCCACATGTGTGTTGCTCCTTTATCGGTTGACAGCTGCGCCGTGGCGCAGCCCGACCTTTATCCTTCCGGGGCCTCCTTCCCATCGGTAGTGGTGGACGTTACTGCCCGCTCACCTACTTCTCCTTTATTTCTTGAGGACTACTTTTTCTTTCTACTGCTGCTAATCTCTATTCCTGTGCAGTGCACACCTCCGCCAAATCCAAGGTATAAATTGATTTGCTACCCTATCTGTTCAGGTTCCTCTCTTTCTTATGGTTCATTGGTTTCCTGTGAGGGCCTCTCATGGCGTCAGCGGTGACGGTGGAAATATGATGTTAATACTCACTGTTCGTGACTAAACTTTGCCTCTCTGATGTCAATTCCAGGTAATGTGCAAATATGATGTCAATGCCTAGACAGAACTGTTTAGGTAATTTATCCCTCATGAAAATTATCCATGTTAATACTCATGTTCATGACTAACCTTTGCCTCTCTGATGTCATCATCTTTTTAGTAGTTTACAAGACAACCAACACAGATCACAAGAATAAATTTCAGC
Organism: Triticum dicoccoides; assembly: GCF_002162155.2. Taxonomy (NCBI): domain Eukaryota; kingdom Viridiplantae; phylum Streptophyta; class Magnoliopsida; order Poales; family Poaceae; genus Triticum; species Triticum dicoccoides. The sequence continues at coordinate 382,451,064 of NC_041381.1, forward strand.
TATCTTGCTATCAGTGGCTCTAAAGATGACATGATAGGCAACTGAACTGGTGTGGATGCTTGAGTTGATGGACTTAGGTCCTCCGGATCCCTATATATACATCCGAATAACCTTTTTTCAATTTCTTATTGAAAACCATGGATCTTTATATGCTCATCACAGACTCAGTAGTTGGCCATAAATTAGTGGTTTCAATTTATCAATCTAGCTGCATGATCTCTCTAAAATTAGCATGATCAAGCTCCAATGTGCGTATTTAAACTACCTTTTGCCTTATAGATTTGTAGTGTGCAGAACTGCATATGAATGCAACTTGTTATGATTGAACTGGACAAGTTCCGAAGAAAGGTTATTTTGTTGTTAACGTGCTCCTTTTTATTTAATATACTCCCATGACAGAGATGGCGCCGGAGAGTTTCCATGTTAATGCTAAACACTGACTATAAGTCATCTATCTACCTGTTTTGTTACCTAAGCGTTTGGCTCTATAGAAGCTTCCCTTCTTCTCTACAGATGATTATTTCTCTGTAACCCGTCTAAATATTCAAGTGATATTATTGGCGAAATAAGACGAGTCCTCTGTGCTTGAAATTGTTGAATTTCCAGATGTAGCAATGCTTTCTTGTTTCATGGTATTTATAAGCAAGGATTTGGAAGCGATTTCATCTGCACGTACATGCATGACCGTAGTTGCCATATTTTCAGCTTGAGAGGATCTATTTTTTTCTATGGTAATTGCCATTGGCAGTGGAATTCTTAGTTTCACTCGACCATGCCCAAAAGGTCCACAATATTGACAATTTTTACATGCTCGATCATACGTGTTTCAATTGTTTTTCTTTTGGAGAAACTCATTTTAGTATGTTTTAGTACCCTTTTCTCGTCTTGAGGAAGCACTACATAAACTGGTACCAAGATAGCCAAACCAGTATTCCATAGGGTTCATGACATTGCATCCAATAACAAGTGAAATACCAAGATTTGCGCAGATTTTGTGTTAGTAGACATTCTTTTATGAGATTCATGCTAATTTTCAAATCTTGCATAGCTTCAATCCAAAATCATAATAATTTCTACTGGAAAGAGGGTGTGTGATGAGGTGTCCCAAAGCTTATCAGGGTCTGTTGTGGCGTTGTTGCAACAGCTGTTGCGGAAATTCCACATGCATGGTATGCTCGGCAGACTGATTCTCTGCATAAAAATAGACTCTGTCATGCTTGCTTCCATATTCGGAGAGGGAGAGGAGAATTTTGGTGTTCATGTTGCATATCCAGAATTCTCTCCTTGCCTTGTTGATAGTATTACTACTGCATTAACTTTTAGGTAGAATGAAATTACACAAAATTATATACAATACTACTGTTTTAAGTTTCAGGTAAATGAGATTAAGCAAAATTATATGTAATATCACTATTGCTTTAGCATCGAGATAAAATACTCCATGTAATGGCATCAAACCCTAACATTCCACAATAAAAAAGACGGGCGCAGTAACGCGCGCCATCAATGATCTAGTATGCACTTATGATTGGAACTCTAGCAAGCATCTGCAACTACTAAAGATCATTAAGGTAAAACCCAACCATAGCATTAAAGTATCAAGTCCCCTTTATCCCATATGCAAACAACCTACTTACTCGGGTCTGTGCTTCTGTCACTCACGCCATCCACCATAAGCAAATCATAAACATATTGCAAACCCTACAGCGGTAATCCCTCACGCTTGCGCGACACGGAGGGCACAATAGGACAGCACCAATAATAAAACATGCAATTCAAACCAATCATAGCAATTCATCAATCACCGGTAGGACAACGAAAATCTACTCAGACATCATAGGATGGCAACACATCATTGGATAATAATATGAAGCATAAAGCACCATGTTCAAGTAGAGGGTACAGCGGGTTGTGGGAGAGTGGACCGCTGTAGATAGAAGGGGGAAGGTGATGGAGATGTTGGTGAACATGTTGGAGGTGTTGGTGTAGATCGCGGTGATGATGATGGCCCCCGGCAGTGCTCTGGCGCTACCGGAAGATAGGGGGAGAGAGCCCCCCTTCTTATTCTTCTTCATTGGCCTTCTCCCTAGATGGGAGAAGGGTTTGCCCTCTGGTCCTTGGCTCCCATGGCGTGGGAGGGGTGAGAGCCCCTCCGAGATTGGATCTATCTCACTGTCTCTCTCTGTTTCTGCGTTCTCGGATTCTGCCCTGGCACCGTTTCTTTTATATATGGAGATCCGTAACTCCGATTGGATTGAAACCTTCGCCCAGATCTTTTTCCAAAAATTAGCTTTCTTGTGGCAAAAGAGGGGCATCAACCGCCTTACGAGGGGCCCAGGAGGGTGGGGGCGCGCCCACCTGGAGTGGGCATGGGCCCCTGTCTCGTGGCCACCTCGGGCACCGTCTCGCGTTGATTTTACTTCCCAAAAATCACAAATATTCCAAAATAATTCTCCATCTGTTTTTATCCGGTTTGGACTCCGTTTGATATGGGGTTTCTGCGAAACATAAAACATGCAACAAACAGGAACTGGCACTGGGCACTGGATCAATATGTTAGTCCCAAAAATAGTATAAAAAGTTGCCAAAAGTATATGAAAGTTGAATAATATTGGCATGGAACAATCAAAAATTATAGATACAACAGAGACATACCAAGGAACTACTAAGCAATTCAACTAGCACAAGATATATCAATATGAGCAAGTATGAATTGCGGAAAGTAAAGGGTGTGGGTATGAGATAACCACAAGTGAGTCGGAGACGCGGATTTATCCCAAGTTCACACTCGTAAGAGTGCTGATCTTCGTTAGAACGGTGCCAAAGCCAAAGCTCCGGGGCGTGACCAAGTGATTCACCATATTCTCCCTTTCGAGTAACCCCCAACGGATGAGCCTCGGTTCACTCGCGGTTGGTCTTGAAGGCGACCACCACACCTTTACTATCTTCTCTGGAGCACACCACAACCATGGAAGCTTCTGGAGGAACTTGACCATCTAGGCCACTTCACACCCTTCCCCGGAGCACACCACAAAAGGAAGCTTTCGGAGGAACCTTGGCCACCTAGGCCTCTTCACAAACTTCTCAAAGATCTCACCAAACCGTCTAGGAGGCGAAGCCTCCAAGAGTAATAAACTCACGGGCTCTCACTAGAACAAATCAATGCGGGGAGCTCAAACCAATGCAACAAATGCAATGCAAGGTCAAGCAACAAATGCTCAACTCACTCTCTCAATCCCATAAGATGCAACTCAAGAAAGTGGGAGATTCAAGAGAGGGGATGCAATGAAGGAACTCAACAAATGACTACAAGATCCATCCACAAATCCACCTTCACTTAGAGGGGACATAGGGGTTTGGGAGAGGTGGTAAGAGGCTCAAAATGATGTTTAGAATGTGAACCAACAGCCCCCAAACCGGTGGGGAGGAAGGGCTCTTTTATATCCAACATCCAAAACTAGTCATTGGGGCTCCAATGGACACTTCCTGGACACCCCGTGCCCACGGGGTCCCGTGCGCATGGTACAAGCCCGTGTGCATGGGGCCCCGTGCCCACGGGGTACCCAGGACAGCCTGCAGCAGCCCACTAAAACATGCATAACTTTGGCATACGAACTCCTAATTCGATGATCTTGGGCTCGTTTTGAAGCTATGGAAAAGCCAAAGGTCATCACATGGAGAACCACCCAAGATCAACAAGAAATAATGATGCAAGTAATGCAAAGGTTTGAGTTCTCTACATGCGACGTGATCAAGCTACTTGCCCGAGAGTCCCTCTTGATAGCACGGCTATCAAACCTACCATTCGGTCTTCCACCAAGCACTATGAGACCAGCAAAGCTAGGAAAACCTAGCTAAGTTATACCTTTGCCTTGCATATTTAACTTGAGCTTGGTGATGACTCCAATGCTTGTCTCAAGTTGGAATCCCTTTCTTGTCCACGACCACTTGGTGAAGATGCTCGAATTGCTTCCTCATATTTCAATGAGGGAAGCCTTAACTTAAGCCCATCTTCACATGAGAATTATCATGATGTGGACTGCAAGTTTCAAAGCATATAACCTCTGGCTTATCATATAGCACTTGGACTCCTAGAACCCGATGACCATCACTACTTGATGTCAACCACACATAGGCTACTTGAGATCTTTCCTTTTGATGCAAGCCCATGAGAAACACCTAACCCACATAGACATAACAAACACATATAATGGATTAGGTAAAAAAGCACAATTAACAATTACTTACCATACCACTAGATCACTTGATCCCACATGGTACAATGTTTGCCCTTTGAGAGTTGACCATCTAGATATAATCTTCAAGCTTCATCTTGGTCAACCAACATCTTTACTCCAAGCTCCATCTTGGTTTCTTGAAAGCCACAATGAACTCTTAATTTCCCTTCATTGCTTCAAGACAATATCACCACAGACTCTTTCATGACCATATCAAGTTCCACTATGAATATCATGTTGGTCACCACTTGCCCTTCTAAAAACTCCATCACAATCTCTTGAGAGGCATAATGAATTCTTCACTCTAGTTGCTTGCTTTAAGACTTGATCAACCGAAACCCAACACGTGAGCTCACCATGATCTTGTCTTGAAATCATAACTTGAATTCTTCTCTTTGATTATTATCTCAAACCCTTGATCCTTAAAAGCCCTTCATCATAATATCTTGAGAGGCACAATAAATTCTTCACTCTAGTTGCTTGCTTCAAGACTTGATCAACCTAAACACAACACATGAGCTCACCATGATCTTGTGTTGAAACCATAACTTGAATTCTTCTCTTTGATTATTCTCTCAAGCCCTTGATCCTTTAAAGCCCAAATATGTCAGTCTCTGAGATCCTCCAATGAACTCCACCATGAATAGAATTAGATTAGGCATAGAAATCAATCTTGATGGATTCAATAGAAGTACTCGAAGACCAACTTGAAACCTCACTGGATATGGGATCTCGAGAGCCAACACCTAGGCCTCGTGATCACCGGGTATCCATAGAGTTGATACTCAACCCCGTGCGCACAGTACAAGCCCGTGTGCATGGGGTATCTAGAGAAGGATACCATGAGGACTTCTTCAGATGCTTTGATGGCAGACTTCACAAAACAACCCAATGCACTTCAAGCATCACTATGGAACATATCTTCATATAAGATTCAATGCAGTTGATGCTCCATAGGAATTATCATTTAACTCCAAAGCATAGAGCAAATATATCTTCATATATATGGACTTCATCCTTGATTCCATCCAATATCCTTGAGGCACTATCTTCATATATATGGACTTCATCCTTGATTCCATCCAATATCCTTGAGGCACCATCTATGGACAAAACCTTCAAATATATCTCATTGAGAAACATTAGTCCATAGAGATTGTCATTTAATTACCAAAACTACACTTAGGGGCTACATGCCCTTTCACCTTGTATTTGCAAATAAAAGTTATCATAAAACTTACGGGAGTGGCTGGACGTGCGCAGTCAAGGCTGCAGTCTTTGGTTGTCTCCAGCCATGACTTTTGAGTGTTGAAGAGCAGCTTCCATATGTCTTCGTGCGTCGTGCCGAAGAACTGCTGCAGGGTCCGAGGACCGGCCGGGTCGAATTCCCACATATGTTGAGTCTGGCGCTGACAAGGGAGAATCCAGCGAAAAAGCATCACTTGAATCACACTAGCAAGACTCGTGTTCTTGTTTATCATGCCCTTGAGGCGGCTCTCTGGCGTTGTCACCTCGTCAGGTGATTCTCAATCTAGGCCCTTATTGAGCCAGGATGTAAGCCGCATCGGGGGCCTAGATTTGAACTCAGGTGCGGCGGCCCATGTGGCGTCATGGGGTTCCGTGATATAGAACCACCCCTGCTGCCATCCTTTGACGCACTCCACAAGGGTCCCCTTTGGCCAGATGATGTTGGGGAGTTTGCTCACCATGGCGCCGCCGCACTTTGCGTGTTGGCCCTCGACCACCTTTGGCTTCACATTTAAGACCTTGAGCCATAGTCCAAAGTGGGGAGGGACACGGAGGAATGCCTCGCACACGATGATAAACGCCGAAAGGTTGAGGAAAGAATTTGGGGTTAGATCATGAAAATCTAGCATGTAGTAGAACATGAGACTGTGGACGAAAGGATGAAGGGGAAACCATAGTCCATGAAGGAAATGGGGGTGAAAACTACCCTTTCGTTAGGCTTTGGAGTGGGAATGACCTGCTTTTTGGCAGGGAGCCGATAGACTATGTCCGTGGCCAGATACCCAGCTTCCCGGAGCTCCTTGATGTTCTCCTCTGTAATAGAGGAGGCCATCCACTTGCCCTGCACTCCAGATCCGGACATGGCTAGGAGTGTTTGGTGGCGATGGACAGGATTGAGACTTGGCGCTAGAGCTCGAATGGCGGATAGGCTGAGGAGGTAGAAGGTGTGGGGTAAAAAGATGGATCTTTGTCTTCTTATAAAGGCAGTGGATATCAAGCGCCCCCTCTGGAGCCTTAAATCTTGCCTATTCCCAAGGGGACGTGTGAATAGCATGGTTGGATTACCGAAACCCCTGTTAATGAGAATCCTGTGATAAGGGGACATGATCTCTGCTTTGACAAGACGTCTCAATGGTCGTGCCTCTAAATGTGGAATGGAGTTGTAAAACGATTCAGAATGCTAACAAGGCCAGGACGTAACGCCTCACCGCAAAAAATCGTTTATGGACATGACTTATTTGGTTTTGAATATTTTTGCCCTTACAACTAAAGGCTATAATTGTTTAATAAGGCCGTATACAGATGTTTTGCATGGAGGACTACGCTGGATTATTCGGAGAAGGAACCTGCCTTGCAATGTTGAGGACAATCTACGCGCCGAATACATCGTCATTGAAGCCCGGTTCAGGGGCTACAGAGGGAGTCCTGGACTATGGGGTTCTCGGGGAGTCGGTCGATGTGACATGGGCCGGACTGATGGGGTGTGAAGATTCGAGATAGAAGGACCTCCCCCGTGTCCGGATGGGACTCTCCTTTGCGTGGATGGCAAGCTTGGCGTTTGGATCATGTACCTTCCTTTATCTGTAACCGACTCTGTACAACCCTAGATCCCTCTGGTGTCTATATAAACCGGAGTGTTTAGTCCATAGGGGCGAATCACAATCATACAGGCTAGACATCTAGGGTTTAGCCATCACAATCTCGAGGTAGATAAACTCTTGTAACCCCTGTACTCATCAAAGTCAATCGAGGAGAAAGTAGGGTATTACCTCCATTAAGAGGGCCCGGACCTGGGTAAACATCGTGTCCCCTGCCTCCTTGTAACCTTCGATCCTTAGACGCACAGTTCGGGACCCCCTACCCGCTGGTTTTGACACTGACACTTACAACAAGTACGACCTATCCCTCACTCATGCACGCACGGTGGCTCGCGGGACGAGGAGAAGCTTTTGCTTTACAGGCGGTGGACGAGCAAGAGTTCATTTAGTGTCAGATTGCCAGAAGTATAAGTATACTGTAGTACCATCATCATTGTTCGACTTCTAGAAGAGGCGAAGAGCCAAGCACACGGCCACCTACGCGTGTTTGCATGAATGTTTTAATGTAAAACAATTTGAATGGATTGCTCCAGTGGTCATCACATGTGAGCCAATCTATTCGCACCCTTCCGCGCCCCATTTTGTCTTGCATTCCTTCCACCGTCCAGCATGCTGACAAGTGGGCCCCATGGTCATGTATGCCAACGTGGTAGTCAATTATTTTGCTAGAGTCAGCTATCACACCCATTCGATGCCACGTCAATGTACCCACTAAAAACAAGTTAGACTTGTTTGGTTGAACCGCCTCCCTAGGTATTTGGAGAGGAATTAGCCGTCGCGAGGCGGTTCTATAGGTGGGCAGGTGGCAAAAAATAGGGGAAAACGCGTGAACCAGCTAGACGAGAGATTTGGTTGATTTTATATCACTGAATAATATAAAATATTATGAGTGCAGACACTCCACCGCGAGGTTCCTTGGTCCTTCTCGGTCGTCGGGAATCTATGTTCTTCCACTCTTTTTTTACGTGAGTTTGTTCATCCTTTTGCCAACATGCGTGTCGGTGTTCTGGTTATGGGGGTATCCAGACCTGCCTGCCTACGCCCACCACGTGGCTCCATTGACAGCCTGGTATGGCGCAGCTTCAGCATCAACAGCTCAAGACCCTCGTGAGGGGCCAAGCCTCGCAAAACGGACGACACCAAGACCCACGAGGGGATCGGTCTCTTCAGGCTGGCTCCAGAGGGGTGGAGAGTTCTATGCAAGGTGCACCTCACAAGGCTCAGCTGACATGAGCCATGACGACCAAGGCCAGGCGGGCGCAAAGCGCAGGTTTCCTCTTTGGTGCAAGGGAGGTAAGCCATAGGCGTGGAGTCCCGAGGAATCAGCCAAAGGTTTCCATTCTGGTGCAACAAGACCAAGACCGCCAGGATGGCAGGATGGAGGTCATCGCCGAGCCCACCATAGCGTCATGACCAGAGGCTTATCGCTGGCGAAGACTACTTTTGGTAGGATAAGCTGTACTACTTGTCCCCTTTCAAATCCGGCCGTTGTGGGATCCCTTCCCGCCAACATGTGGGAAGGGGACCAAGGCCACTATAAATAGGACTTATCTACCACCATAGAGGGGGATCAGATCCATTCTCAACCGACCACCTCACCAGCGCTCTTGAGCTCAAGAACCCCTCACCTCCTGAGGATATTTATCCACTGTACTAGTTCATCCTCAGCCCTCCAAGGCAATCCACCAAAAACGCTAGAGTAGGGTATTACACCGCAAGGTGGCCCGAACCAGGATAAACTGATGTGTCTCTTTGTCTCTTCGAGCTCGTCGCGCTAGGCTTAGGAGGATCGCGAGTAGGCAGGCTGAGTAGGTTGAGATCTCCACACGCACCCTAGAGTTTGAACCTCTCAAGGGTTTGCGGAACCCGTAATCTGACGTTTGGCGCGCCAGGTAGGGGTGCATCGGAAATCTTCTGCCCTGACCGCCAGATCATGCCGCCAGCTTCGATGGTGGGTGCTCCTCCATCGACCCAGCCGACACGTGCTTCCGAAGAAGCGCCAGGGCTGCGCTGTTTCACCCTCTCCCTGTGGCAGGTGCAGTAGCCAACCAAGTTTCGACCGGAGATGCCGCCACACTACAACGGTTCGGCGGATTCGGCCGCCTTCCTCCATGCATACGAGGAAGCAGTTTGGGCGGCCGGCTGAGATGACAAGGTGAAGGCCAAATGGCTCCCCATGGCCCTCGTAGACGCACTGCGCGCCTGGTTACTCAATCTGCCGGCGTCCTCTGTGGCCTCCTGGGAGGAGCTGCGTGACCTCTTCCTTGCCTGCTACGTGGCAACGACGCCCCCCATCGTCGCAACTCTCCTAGGTGGCTCGCATGCACCACCCTCCGACCGCCACATCAAGCAGTTCTACCGACAAGTAAGCGCCGCCTAGGCGGGCTCGCGGGCTCCCCCGGGCTGGACGGCGCCCAAGGCCGACCTCACCTTCAGCCTCGAGGATCATCCGGCCGCCACGACGGGAGCAGGAGCGCTCCCGATTTTTTGCACCCCCACCATTTGCAATGTGGCAGTCACCAGGACCCTCATCAACGGCGGAGCCAGCCTCAACGTGCTCTCCGCGGAGGCATTTGGCCTGCTGCACGTGCCACCCAGCCGGCTCCGCCCCACCAAGCCCTTGTCTAGGGTCGGCGGCAGCTCCACCAGCCCCCTGGGGCAGATCCGTCTCCCTGTCACCTTCGGGACCCGCGACAACTACCGCACCAAGCTCACCGACTTCGACATCGCCAGGATTGACCTGTCATACAACGCCATCCTGGGGTACCCGGCCTTGGCCTAGTTTATGGTAGGAACTTACCCAGCATACAACCTCATGAAGATGCCTGGCAGCAACGCAGTCCTCGCGGTGGCGGGGGAGACCAAAGACGCGCTACAGGCCCTCAAGCTCGCCTTCAGGACAGCGACATACCCACTGCCCGATGATACGTCTCCAACGTATCTACTTTTCCACACACTTTTGCCCTTGTTTTGGACTCTAACTTGCATGATTTGAATGAAACTAACCCGAACTAACGCTGTTTTTGGCAGAACTGCCATGATGTTGTTTTATCTGTAGAAAAGAAAAGTTCTCGAAATGACCTGCAAATCCACGGAGGCACTTTTTGGAATTAATAAGAATTTCTGGGCGAAAGAAATACACCAGGGGCCCCAGGGCCTGTCCATGAGACAGGGGAGCGCGCCCCCCTATCTCGTGGGCCCCCTGGACCTCCACCGACCTCAACTCCAACTCTATATCTTTCGTCTCGTAGAGAAAAAAATCAGAGAGAAAGTTTCATCGTGTTTTAAGACACGGAGCCGCCGCCAAGCCCTAACCTCTCTCGGGAGGGCTGATCTGGAGTCCGTTCGGGGCTCCGGAGAGGGGGATTCGTCGCCGTCGTCATCATCAACCATCCTCCATCACCAATTTCATGATGCTCACAACCGTGTGTGAGTAATTCCATCGTAGGCTTGCTGGACGGTGATGGGTTGGATGAGATTTACCATGTAATCAAGTTAGTTTTGTTAGGGTTTGATCCCTAGTATCCACTATGTTCTGAGATTGATGTTGCTATGACTTTTCTATGCTTAATGCTTGTCACTAGGGCCCGAGTGCCATGATTTCAGATCTGAACCTATTATGTTTTCATGAATATATGTGTGTTCTTGATCCTATCTTGCAAGTCTATAGTCACCTATTATGTGTTTTGATCCGACAACCCCGAAGTGACAATAACCGGGATACTTTTCGGTGATGACCGTAGTTTGAGGAGTTCATGTATTCACCATGTGTTAATGCTTTGGTCCGGTTCTCTATTAAAAGGAGGCCTTAATATCCCTTAGTTTCCGCTAGGACCCTGCTGCCACGGGAGGGTAGGACAAAAGATGTCATGCAAGTTCTTTTCCATAAGCATGTATGACTATTTACGGAATACATGCCTACATTACATTGATGAACTGGAGCTAGTTCTATATCACCCTATGTTATAACTATTGCATGAGGAATCGCATCCGGCATAATTATCCATCATTGATCCATTGCCTAGGAGCTTTTCATATATTGTTCTTCGCTTATTTACTTTTCTGTTGCTACTGTTACAACTACTACAAAAACCCAAAAACATTTATCTTTACTGCTGCTACTGTTACCATTACTATCATACCACTTTTGCTACTAAATACTTTGTTGTAGATACTAAGTTATCCAGGTGTGGTTGAATTGACAACTCAACTTCTAATACTCAAGAATATTCTTTGGCTCCCCTTGTGTCGAATCAATAAATTTGGGTTGAATACTCTACCCTCGAAAGTTGTTGCGATCCCCTATACTTGTGGGTTATCAAGACTAATTTCTGGTGCCGTTTTCGGGGAGCATATCTCTATTCTCTGAGTCACTTGGGATTTATATCTGTTGATCTCTATGAAGAACTTGAAAGACGTTAAGACCAAGATTTTGCCCTCAACTACGAGGGGAGGTAAGGAACTGCCATCTAGCTCTGCACTAGATTCTCCTTCTGTTATTAATAAGCTTGCGACGCCTAAACCTGTTACTACTATGAATTTTGATAAGTCGCATGTTATCGATGATGCCACTTCTGCTTTGCATGATACTTATGATGAAACTACTTCTGTGCGTGATACTACTTTGCCATTAGGTAAATTTCTAGATGAACAACTTGCTAGAGTTAGGGGGAATGAAAATATTGAAGAACCTATTATTGATGATAGTGATGATGAACGTTCCCCCAATGATTATGTATTTCATGTTGTTCCTAAGGGTTATGTTATGAATGAAGCAGCTGCTATGGAAATTCTTGCTTGTAGTGATAGAAATGATCTTAAGAAATTATTAGCTAAATGGAAGCAGCAGTCTCTTAATGCTAGAATGAAACCCGATCTTGCTTTTGCTACTTCACCTATCTGTGTTACTGATAAGGATTATGAATTCTCTGTTGATCCTGATATTATTACTTTAGTTGAATCCGATCCTTTTTATGGCCTTGAATCTGAAACTGTTGTGGCACATCTTACCAAGTTGAATGATATAGCCACCCTATTTACTCATGATGAGAAGTCTCGCTATTTATACATCCTTAAGATATTTCCGTTCTCATTAAAGGGTGATGCTAAGACTTGGTATAATTCTCTTACTCCTGGTTGTGTGCGTAGTCCCCAGGATATGATTTATTACTTCTCTGCTAAATATTTCCCTGCTCATAAGAAACAAGCTGCCTTGCGGGAAACATATAGTTTTGTGCAAATCAAAGAAGAGAGTCTCCCACAAGCTTGGGGGAGGCTTCTCTGGTTACTTAATGCTTTGCCTGATCATACTCTTAAGAAAAATGAAATACTTGATATCTTTTATAATGGACTAACCGATGCTTCCAAGGACCACTTGGATAGTTGTGTTGGTTGTGTTTTCAGGGAAAGAACAGTCGATGAAGCTGAAATATTATTGAATAATATGTTGACTAATGAAAATAATTGGACTCTTCCTGAGCCAGTTCCTGAAGTAATTCCTGGACCAATTGAGCCAATTCCTGAGCCTATTCCCAAACCCACTCCGAAGAAGAGAGGTGTTTTATTTCTCAGTCCTGAAGATATGCAAGAGGCAAAGAAATCAATGAAAGAAAAAGGTATTAAAGCTGAAGATGTTAAGAATTTACCACCTATTGAAGAAATACATGGTCTTAATTTATCGCCTGAAGAACCACATTGTCTTGATAACCCAACACATGTAGTAAAGGTAAATTCTCTCTATAGATATGATAAAGTTGAAATACCCTCTACTAAATTTCATAGCCCTTGCTTAGATTAATTTCATGACTTTATGGCTAGACAAGAAAGTTTTAATGCTTATGTTGGTAGAGAGTTAAAGAATAATGCTTTCGAGATAGGACGCGTAGGTGATAATCTGGCTAGAGTTAAAGATGAACTTCACCGCGTTAGCAAATATGCTTCTATGTTGCTACTCAAGCTGAGCAAGTACTCAAAGCTCAATATGATTTGCTTGATGAATTGAATAATAAAAATGACTTTGTTGTTAGAGTGGCTACTAGAGCTGGTAGAATGACTCAAGAACCTTTGTATCCTGAAGGCCACCCTAAAAGAATTGAACAAGATTCTCGGAATAATAATCTAGATGTTCCTAGTTCTTCTAAGTAGAAGAGAAAGAAGAATGATAGGACTTTGCCAACTTCTAGTGAACCTAATGTAGAAGCACTTGAGAATCCCAATGATACTTCTATCTCTGATGCTGAAACACAATCCGGAGATGAACATGAACTTGATGATAATGCTAATAATGATGTTCATGTAGATGCTCAACCTAGTAATAATAATGATGTAGAGATTGAATCTGCTGTTGATCTTGATAACCCACAATCAAAGAATCAACGTTATGATAGGAGAGATTTTGTTGCTAGGAAGCACGGTAAAGAAAGAGAACCATGGGTTCAGAAACCCATGCCCATTCCTCCTAAACCATCCAAGTCAAAGGATGATGAGGATTTTGAGCGCTTTGTTGAAATGATTAGACCTATTTTCTTACATATGCGCTTAACTGATATGCTTAAAGTAAACCCTTATGCTAAGTATATGATGGATATCATCACAAATAAAAGAAAGATACCGGAAGCAAAAATTTCCACCATGCTTGCTAATTACACTTTTAAGGGTGGACTACCAAAGAAACTTGGAGATTCGGGTGTTCCAACTATACCATGCTCCATTAAAAGAAATTATGTTAGAACTGCTTTATGTGATCTTGGAGCCGGTGTTAGTGTTATGCCTCTCTCTTTATATCGTAGACTTGAATTGAATAAGTTAACACCTACTGATATATCTTTGCAAATGGCTGATAAATCAACTGCTATACCTGTCAGTATTTGTGAGGATGTGCCTGTTGTGGTTGCAAATGTCACTATCTTAACGGACTTTGTTATTCTTGATATTCCCGACGACCATAGTATGTCTATTATCCTTGGTAGACCTTTTCTTAATACTGTAGGGGCTGTTATTGATTGCAACAAAGGCAATGTCACTTTTCATGTTAATGACAATGAGCATACGGTACACTTTCCGAGGAAACAATCTCAAGTTCATAGCATCAATTCTATTGAAAAAGTTCCAACTATCATTTTTGGAGATTTTGAATTTCCTCTTCCTACTGTCAAGAAAAAATATGATATTCTTATTGTTGGGGATTTTCATATCCCCGTTGAGGTAACTTAGTGTTATTCAAAATTTCTCCGGTTCCGTGTTATTCGGAATGAGTTTGTTAACAAGACTTGATCAACCGTGTTAGCGGGTTCATTTTGATGATCACGAGATGGATTGAACTAGAAGGCACAACCTTCTGTACCCTCTTTTTACTTTCTGTTAATTAGAATAAATAAAGCAAAAATAGTATTATCCGTCGGTTTTCTGAATTATCCGTGCATTAAAAAATAGTCCGAAAATAAAAGTGCTCCAAATGCCCTGCAAATTTAGTATGATTTTTTCTGGAATATTTGAGGATTTTAGGCACTTAAAACACTTCAGGAGGGGCAAGCACCAGGCCACGAGAGAGGAGGGTGCCCCCTGTAGGGCGCGCCCCCCTGTCTCATGGGCCCCTGGTGGCTCCCCTCCACTTATGCCAGCTTCCACACACTTCATCTTCTACCCAGAAAAATCCCCATCCAGCTCAAGCACGAGTTCTAGCTCGTTTTGCTGCGATTTTCGATCTCCTTGCTCAAAGCTCCATTCACAGAACTGCTTTGGGAGATTGTTGTTTGGTATGTGACTCCTCCATTGGTCCAATTAGTGTTTGTTCTAGTGCTTTATTCATTGAAAATTTTTGCTGCTTAGGTGACCATGTTCTTGAGCTTGCATGTTAAATTTTTGAGGTCCCAAGCAATTCCAATGCATGATATGGGCTCTAGGCACTTGTAGGAGTAGTTGCTATCAATCTTGTTTAGTTTTATGCACTTTTATTTTGAAGTTACTAAAATTTCAGAAATTTTCAGAAAAAGAAATATGCTTGGAGAATGTACCAAGGTGGTTCCTCGGCAAAGAAAGGCCAAGGATTGCTATACGTGAGCAAGACGTTGAATTGCCGAGGGACGCATATGTACGGGCTTGTGAGTGGCCATCCGATGATTTTATGGTCGAAGTAGGCTTCAAGGAAGAATTTGACGCGTATGTGCCTAATGCTGAGCTAGAGGACTTCTTACAAGATAAGTGTACTTAGTACTATCAACTGACTGATTCCTTTGTGCGGAGGTTTAAATATAACAGTACGCGTAATTCTCCTAGTGTCCTATTTGATATTTATGATACATATTACACCATGGACTTAGAGGATTTTACAACTTCTTGCAAACTCCCGCAGTGGGGTAATATTAATGATCCTCACAAATCTGAATTAGAGATTTTCTTGCTAGTATTACTGTGGGAGAATCTGGGGACATAGCACAAGCTACCATAGGAAGCATTCATTTTCCTGCTATACATTATTTTGATCTCTTTATTGGTAGATGTATTAACGGAAAGGATGAAGCATGTCACATGTGTGTACCTGATCCTATCTTGCAAGTCTATAGTCACCTATTATGTGTTTTACGACACGGAGCCGCCGCCAAGCCCTAACCTCTCTTGGGAGGGCTGATCTGGAGTCCGTTCGGGGCTCCGGAGAGGGGGATTCGTCGCCGTCGTCATCATCAACCATCCTCCATCACCAATTTCATGATGCTCACAACCGTGTGTGAGTAATTCCATCGTAGGCTTGCTGGACGGTGATGGGTTGGATGACATTTACCATGTAATCAAGTTAGTTTTGTTAGGGTTTGATCCCTAGTATCCACTATGTTCTGAGATTGATGTTGCTATGACTTTGCTATGCTTAATGCTTGTCACTAGGGCCCAAGTGCCATGATTTCAGATCTGAACCTATTATGTTTTCATGAATATATGTGTGTTCTTGATCCTATCTTGCAAGTCTATAGTCACCTATTATGTGTTTTGATCCGACAACCCCGAAGTGACAATAACCGGGATACTTTTCGGTGATGACCGTAGTTTGAGGAGTTCATGTATTCACCATGTGTTAATGCTTTGGTCCGGTTCTCTATTAAAAGGGGGCCTTAATATCCCTTAGTTTCCGCTAGGACCCCGCTGCCACAGGAGGGTAGGACAAAAGATGTCATGCAAGTTCTTTTCCATAAGCATGTATGACTATTTACGGAGTACATGTCTACATTACATTGATGAACTGGAGCTAGTTGTATATCACCCTACGTTATAAATATTGCATGAGGAATCACATCCGGCATAATTATCCATCACTGATCCATTGCCTAGGAGTTTTTCATATATTGTTCTTCGCTTATTTACTTTTCCGTTGCTACTGTTACAACTACTACAAAAACCCAAAAACATTTATCTTTACTGTTGCTACTGTTACCATTACTATCATACCACTTTTGCTACTAAATACTTTGCTGCATATACTAAGTTATCCAGGTGTGGTTGAATTGACAACTCAACTGCTAATACTCAAGAATATTCTTTGGCTCCCCTTGTGTCGAATCAATAAATTTGGGTTGAATACTCTACCCTCGAAAGCTGTTGCGATCCCCTATACTTGTGGGTTATCACCCGATGAGAAGGGGGATCCGGAGGCCCCATAAGCGGTGCCGGCCAAGAAGAAGCAATTGTTCTCCCAAGACCGAGCCGAGACGAAGCAAGTGCTGGTCAGTGAGGAGGGAACAGCCAACGCAACCTTCACCATACGGGTTAGCCTCTCTTGGGACCAAGAGGAAGCATTGGTCAATTTCCTGTGAGCCAACAAGGATGTATTTGATTGGGAATCCAAGCACCTGGCCAGGGTCCCAAGGGGAATAATCGAGCACCACATGAAGGTATGCCCAAACATGGGACCAATGAAGTAGAAGGCTCGTCGTCAGTCCGCCGAGAAGCAAGCCTTCATCGTCCAAGAAACCCACAAGCTGCAAGCCGCAGGGGTCATCAGGGAGGTACGGTACCCAGAGTGGCTGGCAAATCCTGTTGTCGTCCCCGTGAAAGGAGGGAAGGAGAGCATGTGTGACGACTTCACCAACCTCAACAAGGCATGCCCGCAAGATCCTTTCCTGCTTCCCCGCATTGACTAGATCATGGACTTCACCGCCAAATGCGACCTGTTTTGCTTCTTGGATGCCTTCTCGGGCTACCACCGGATCAAGATGGTCATGCAAGATGTGAAGAAGACGGTGTTCTTAGCCCCCTGCGGGTGTACTGCTACACCTGCATGCCCTTCGGGCTGCGTAATGTCGGGGTAACCTTCCAGCGACTGATGCATATCGCCCTGAGCTCGCAGCTCGGGAGAAACACATAGGCCTATGTTGATGATATAGTGGTGAAGTCTCGGGAGGCCGGGACCCTGATAGCAGATCTGGAGGAGACGTTTGCCAGCCTGCGCAAGGTGGATCTTTGGCTCAATCCCAAGAAGTGTGTGTTTGGGGTTCCCTCTGGCAAGCTGCTGGGCTTCCTGGTGTCAAATAGAGGGATCGAGGCCAATCCAGAGAAGTCAAGGCGATAGAGGACATGAGTCCCCCGCAGACCCTGAAGGAGATGCAGATGTTGGCGGGCTGCATAACCTCGATTAGGTGCTTCATTTCCATGCTGGGGGAGCATGCCCTCCCGTTCTTCAAGCTGGTGAAAAGGAAGGAACCATTCGAGTGGACCCCAGAAGCAGATGCAGCTTTTTAAGAACTCAAGAGATATCTGACCAGCCCGCCAGTGATGGTGGTGTCGCGCCCTATCGAGCCCTTGGTGCTCTATCTGGAAGCCACCCCTCACTTATCCAGCATCGCCCTGGTGGCGCTAAGGAAGGAGCGCCCATCCAAGAAACCCCGATAGGATGCACAACCATCGGGCAAGGTGCAGCCCCCTCAGGATAATGTGCCTGGGGCCTCGGCCGACCCAGTGGTTGACATTCCTCCCGGGGCTGCGATCGACCCCACAACCACGGGGGCTCCCGAGGACGGACCTAGCGAAGCCATGGAAGACCCGTGCTCTAATGAAGAGAAAGACTCCACTGATGCCTCCCCCCTCATCGAGCACCTTGTCTACTTCGTCATCACGGTACTGAGGGAGGCACATGCGCACTACCCCATGCCTCAGAAACTCTTGCTCGCGCTCCTGATCGCCTCCCAAAAACTGCGCCACTACTTTCAAGGCCACCCCATCAAGGTTGTTTTAGGGTACCCACTGGAGAGGGTGCTCCGGAGCCCGAACGCCGCCGGGCAAGTTGCTGAATGGAACATCGAGCTTCAGGCATTCCATCTCGAGTTTAGCACCACCAGGGTTATCAAGGGTGCGTCCCTTGCGGACTTTGTGGCCAAATGGACTGACACCCCTGACCGTGGAGTAAGCGAGGACCGCTCCCTCTTACCAGGAGACGAGGAACTAAACAGATGGATCATGTACTTTGACAGGGCATTCACGCGACAAGGCGCAGGAGCAGGGGCCGTCCTCATCTCACCCACCAAGGACAAGCTCTACTATGCGGTGCAGCTCTGCTTCCAGCAGGGCGAGAAGGTCTCCAACAACATTGCAGAATTCAAAGGCTTACTCGCCAGTCTCAGGGCCGTGGCGGCGCTGGGGGTGAAGCGCCTCACCATCAAGGGCGATTCTCAGCTCCTCGTCAACTTCTCCAACAAGGAATACATGCCCAAGGAGGAGCACATGGAGGCGTACCTAGAAGAGGTGCGCAAGATGGAGAAGTGGTTCATGGGTGTGGAGCTGCAGCACGTGTCGCGCGGAATGAACAAGGAGGCAGATGATATCGCCAAGAGAGCCTCCCGCAGGCTCCCGGGGGTATTTGAGGAGCGGCTCTTCAAGC
Organism: Triticum dicoccoides; assembly: GCF_002162155.2. Taxonomy (NCBI): domain Eukaryota; kingdom Viridiplantae; phylum Streptophyta; class Magnoliopsida; order Poales; family Poaceae; genus Triticum; species Triticum dicoccoides. The sequence continues at coordinate 382,470,008 of NC_041381.1, forward strand.
CATCTGCGGCTCCCCCCACCACGACTCCAGCACCACCTCAGGAGGACTTACCTCAGGCACCTGAGATGGGCGCCCCAGAATGTGGCCACCCCTCAGGGGCCCGCCTGCTGCTTGCGCTCGAGCCTCAGGAGGGGTGCTTGCCGAAGAGTTCAAGGCATACCTGCTTCAAGGGATCCTGCCAGAGAAGGAGGAGGACGCCGAGCGCGTGGCACGTCAAGCCACCGCGTGCTACATCCAGGATGGTGAGTTATATTGCAAGAGGCCCAATGAAGTTTCATTGCGCTGTATCTCCAGGGAATAGGGGCTTGAGCTGCTAGCGGACATACATGGTGGGGACTGCGGGCATCATTCCTCATCACGCACTCTGGTGGGTAAGGAGTTCCGTAGCGGCTTCTATTATCCCACCGCGCTCAGCGATGCCACAGAGTTGGTGCGCTCCTATGAAGCATGCCAGTTCCATGCCAAGCAAATCCACCAGCCCGCGCAGGGCCTCCAAACAATCCCGCTCACATGGCCATTCGCGGTCTGGGGGCTGGACATCTTGGGGTTGTTCCCTCGAGCACCAGGGGGCTACCGATACCTCTACGTCACCATCGACAAATTCACCAAGTGGGTGTAGGTAGAAGCCGTACGCACCATCCCAGGTGGATCGGCCATCAAGTTCATCAAGAAAAGTGTCGGCTATGGGGGGTGTGCGCCCGTGCCCCCTAGGGTCCGCCGCAGGAGCCGCGGGATGCTTACGGGGATGACCGCAGCCTCTCTTGGGAGGCGGAGAGGCTGGCCCCTCCTTGGAAGCCTTCTCCTTCTCGGCCACTGAAAACCTCCTCGGTGACGCCATGGGAGCAAGAAGGAGAATAAGCGGGCAGAAGAAAGACGAAGGAGAGATGGGCAAGGGGCTCTGCCCTCCCTCACATTTATAGCCAAGGGAGGCCAACCACCAGCCTCCACGACCTCGTGCCATGATGAACTTCTGCATGCCGCATTGTTCCATCAAATCAAATAGTTGCTGAGGCAGCATGGGGAAGTGGAGTCGCCCATGTCCCTTCAATCGCCATGCGTCATCAAGGCCATAGGCGGTTAGGGCCCGCGGCGCTCCGCACTTGCCCTTTGGCTTCGCCTGGAAGCCAAGTCCGAGCGTGCCTTGGGCCCAGGGGCTAGTGTCGACGTTCTGGATATGGGGGTATCCAGACCTGCATGCCTACGGCCCACCACGTGGCTCCATTGACGGCCTGGTATGGCCCAGCTTTAGCATCAATAGCTCAAGACCCTCGCGAGAGGCCAAGCCTCGCGAGATGGACGACGCCAAGACCCCCGAGGGGATCGTCCTCTTCAGGCTAGCTCCGAGGGGCGGAGAGTTCTATGCAAGGTGCACCACACGAGGCTCAGCTGACGTGAGCCATGACGACCAAGGCTAGGCGGGTGCCAGCGGGTGCATAGCACAGGTTTCCTCTTTGGTGCAAGGGAGGCAAGTCACAGGTGCGGAGTCCCAAGGAATCAGCCAAAGGTTTCCATTCTGGTGCAACAAGACCAAGACCACCAGGACGGTAGGACGGAGGTCATCGCTAAGCCCACCACAGCATCACGACCAGAGGCTTTTCGCAGGCGAAGACTACTTTTGTTAGTATAAGTTGTACTACTTCTCCCCTTTGAAATCCAACCGTTGTGGGATCCCTTCCCGCCAACATTTGGGAAGAGGACCAAGGCCACTATAAATAGGACTTAGCCACCACCATAGAGGAGGATCAGATCCATTCTCACCCGACCACCTCACCAGCTCTCTTGAGCTCAATAACACCTCACCTACTAAGGACAGTTCATCCACTGTACTAGTTCATCCTCAGCCCTCCAAGGCAATCCACCAAAAACGTTGGAGTAGGGTATGATACGTCTCTGTCGTATCTATAATTTTTGATTGTTCCATGCCAATATTCTTCAACTTTCATATACTTTTGTCAACTTTTTATACTATTTTGGGACTAACATATTGATCCAGTTCCCAATGCCAGTTCCTGTTTGTTGCATGTTTTATGTTTCATAGAAAACCAATATCAAACGGAGTCCAAACGGGATAAAAACAGACAGAGAATTATTTTGGAATATTTGGGATTTTCTGGAGGAAGAATCAACGCGAAACGGTGTCCGAGGTGGCCACGAGATAGGGGGCACGCCCCAGGGAGGCAGGCGCGCCCTGGCCTCTTGTGGGCCGCCCGTAAGGCGCTTGATGCCCTTCTTTTGCTGCAGGAAAGCTAATTTTATAAGAAAAATATGGGCGAAAGATTTACCCCAATCGGAGTTACGGATCTCCGGATAGTTAAGAAATGGTGAAGGGGTAGAATCTGGGAACGCAGAAATAGAGAGATAGATCCAATCTCGGAGGGGCTCTCGCCTCTCCCAAGCCATGGGAGCCAAGGACCAGAGGGGAACCCTTCTCCCATCTAGGGAGGAGGTCAAGGAAGAAGAAGAAGAAGAAGAAGAAGGGCCCTCTCCCCCTTGCTTCCGGTGGCGCCGGAACACCTCCGGGGGCCATCATCATCACCGCGATCTTCACCAACACCGTCGTCATCTTCACCAACATCCCCATCACCTTCCCCCTTCTATATCCAGCGGTCCACTCTCCCGCAACCCGTTGCACCCTCTACTTGAACATGGTGCTTTATGCTTCATATTATTTTCCAATGATGTGTTGCCATCCTATGATGTCTGAGTAGATTTTCGTTGTCCTATTGGTGATTGATGAATTACTATGATTGGTTTGAGTTGCATGTTTTATTATTCGTGCTGTCCTATTGTTCCCTCCATGCCGCGCAAGCGTGAGGGATTCCCGTTGTAGGGTGCTGCAATGCGTTTATGATTCGCTTATAGTGGGTTGCGTGACTGACTGAAACACAAATCCGAGTAAGGGGATTGTTGCATATGGGATAAAGGGGACTTGATACTTTAATGCTATGGTTGGGTTTTACCTTAATGAATCTTTAGTAGTTGCGGATGCTTGCTAGAGTTCCAATCATAAGTGCATATGATCCAAGAAGACAAAGTATGTTAGCTTATGCCTCTCCCTCAAATAGAATTGCAATAGTGATTACCGGTCTAGTAACATAGTCAATTGCTTAGGGACAATTCCACAACTCCTACCACCACTTTTCCACACTCGCTATATTTACTTTATTGCATCTTTATCTAAACAGACCCTAGCTTTTATTTACGTGTTATCTTGCAAACCTATCCTATCACACCTACAAAGTACTTCTAGTTCATACTTGTTCTTGGTAAAGCAAACGTCAAGCGTGCATAGAGTTGTATCGGTGGTCGATAGAACTTGAGGGAATATTTGTTCTACATTTAGCTCCTCGTTGGGTTCGACACTCTTACTTATCGAAAACTTTTGTGATCCCCTACACTTGTGGGTTATCAAGACCTTTTTCTGGCGCCGTTGTCGGGGAATCATAGCGTGGGGTAAATATTCTCGTGTGTGCTTGTTTGCTTTATCACTAAGTAATTTTTATTTGCTGTTCTTAGTTGTTCTCTATCTTTAGTTATGGATATGGAACACAAAATACCAAAAAAAATTAGAGGTACTTGCTACTCATGTAGATGGGGTAACTCCTAAAACCCCCGATGCTCATTATGTGAAAGATATTAAGTACTACTTTGATAATCCTGAGAAAACCTGATTCAACTTTATAATGGGAGACACGTTGGATCAACGTGAATACTTTAGGGATTATCGCTCGACACAAAAAGGGAAACTATTATGGGATCAATTTATTGTGTTGCGTTGGTATGCCTAGAATCTATGCTTGAGATATGATATTACTTGTTGCTCTAGGATGGAGGCTCCACACCTTCCTTTTTCATGCAAATTTAATGATAATGAAACCTTAGCTTCTTATGCTAATGGTATATATGATTACTATGAAGTGGAACAAATAGAAGAATTTGTTGCTTTTAAGGCTGCTTATGAAATTGAAGCTTTGTTTGAAAAGTATGAAGCTTTTGATGATGATGGTTATAGGCCTGAAAATCTTGCTATACTTAGATATTGCTATGAAAATTATGAATACAATTACAATATTAATGCTTTTATGAAGAAAGTCTCCGCTGTCCAAGAAGAGACTAATATTTTGCAGGAAGCTATGGAAGAAGAAATCGATGAAATAGTGAGCTCATTGGATGAAAAAGATGATGAGGAGGGCGAAGAACAAAAGGAGGAAGAGCGGATTAGCTACCTGTAACACCCCAAAAATTTAACCAAATTTTTGATAATTAAAATTTTGCCAGGAGTTTTAAAATTTTTCTTTCTGGATTATTTTCTGTGGAGTTCAGAGCATCTCTTTTAATTTTGAGGATAATTATTTTCCCAGTGGAGCTTTCCAAAATATTAAACTTTTATGCTCTCTGTATAACAATTTCTTAATCAGTAGATATATTTATTAATTATTTCACCCTGAGCTTTAATCATTAAAATGGCTTGTTTTAATTTTTGGAGCTCTGTTTGTACTGCAACCTGTTGATAAATTTAACTGATTTTCCAACCAAAATTTGGAGATGTCTTGTGATGCCCCCAGATCACTTTTGTGTAATAATAAAATTATTTCATTGCATATTTTGACTGTTACACCTGTTTTTCAGATCTGGTCCAATGGGAATTTTTGCACTACAACCCATTTAAATATTTCGCTAGAGCCTCCACCAAAATTATGGGATATCAGTAGTAGCTTGCCACCCAACTTTATGCAAAAACATAGTGATGTTCTTTGGGAGATTTGAGTGCATCAACCTCCTTTTCATTCTGGACCAGACTTATATTTTCTACTGCAACCCCATCCTTCTTTGCTCAAGTGACTTTGTGCTTTCTCATGCTTGTAGTCAACCCTGCAAAACCCCTAAGTCCAGGAGCATGCCCTCTTTGGAACACTTTTGGTCCTTGTAATGATGCCATTTGCTCCCTGTCCAGAAGTGTAGTTTTGCAAAACTTGCACTAGCAAGTTTCTCCTATCTGCAAACTAACTTCACCACCCTCTATTACATCCACAGATACACTGATCTGGAGATTTTGACCACTCCAAGAACTACCTAGGTGCCCTTGGCATTTTGTCAAACACCCTGAGTGCACAGCCAGATTTGGCATGACTTCAAGTTTACTTAGTAAACTTGAACCCCTGACCAATCCACCATGTCCCTTTAGTACCTTGCTAACCTTAGACTAGTCTTGCTTCATGCCAGCTTCAACTGCGACCTCTAGGCTGCCCTGTCATTTCGTCGAGCACGTCCCGGGCGTGCTCTGGGCGTGTCCAGAGCGTGCGTTTGGCACCCACGAGCACCCGAGCCGCCGCGTCACGCCCCTACTCAATCCGGCCCGTGACCGGTCCCAACCAACACTCCGTGTTCCCCTGCACCACCACACCACCCCGACCAACCTGGCACCCCACAGCGCCACCGTAAGAACGGCCGTGGAGGCTAGCTGGCGGACGCTTGCAAGCCCGGCCGTGTCGGCGCCGCCCAAGCCACCAGCGCTTGCCACCTGCCCACTGGAGCAGTGCGTGCTCATCCACAACTTCGTCCTCTAGCGCGCATCGCCGCCATGTCGCCCTAGCTACAGAACGGCGGTCGCCGGCAAGCTTATCCACGGCCGCCGCAAACCGACTCGGTTGTGCTATAAAAGAGGCCCCCGCGCTCAAACCCGCAGGCAGGAAGCCTCACACCATTCCGCTCGTGCCACATTAGCCGTCAATCGAAAGGAGGGAGTCGTCTTCCTCATCTTCGGCAACTCCAACCGCCACCATGGCCCCGGCCATTCTGGAGCAACCAGGGCCTCCCCCTCTCCACTCTCTCCACCAGGAACCCCCTCATCCTCCCGTGAGCCCGCCCCCCTACTCAATCTTGATCGGGACTCGCCGCGGGCGATATTTCACTATTTCCGGCGACCACCATCCGCCGCGGAGCTCGCTGTCGGCAACTCCGTGCACCCCAGAAGACAAAACCACCACCGGAAGGACCGCGCCGATCTTGCGGATCCATCCCGACCTTCTGGAGCCCACGAGGAGCCGCCGTTCGCTGGCGTTGATCGCCGTTGCCTCGCCGCCGTTCGGGAAGAGAAAGAGGAGGGAGATTAGACTGGTCAAACCTGACCAGTGGAGCCCCCTGGACCCACTGTCAGTGACTCACGTGCAGTCCACGCTGGATAAGTGGAAGCGCATTTCAAAAATGCGCCTTGGACGTGTATGTATTTCGAAACGTTTTCTTTTTCTGTTTTTATTTAAATATCAGAGTTTTGACCAAACTTTGACCGGCTATAACTTTTTAAATACAACTCCAAACGAATTAATTCTTTTTCCTACCTCTTTCAAACAATGTCTAGTTTATTTTAAGATTTATTTGAAAAAAATTTGTGTGTGTTGTTTGACTCGGTGATAACACCACCTTGACGCGTGCATGCGTCATTTTATGTGAGGATGTGATCCTGTTCATGGGTGCATATTAATGAGTTTATGCTAATGAAGTTGGCATGATTTGTGATGGAAATCACCGTCACACGTCTTTCGTGCATACCAGAAGGGAAGCCGGGAAGGCCTCTGTCTTGGGTAGACACGGTCGTGTCCCTAATCCCCCGTCGAGACGGTCGTGTCTAGTATGGCAAGAGGGGTATGTCGCGTGATGTTTCTATCTGTTGTTTGAAATATATGCATTGTTATGTTAATCATGCAGGAAATATTACAACCTCCTGAGTCGACCGTAGATCGAGTCTTGTGCCAGTAACCCCCCATACTTGTTTCATACTACCACTCGTCTCTACAATAAGTAGGGTACGGTTCAGTAAGTTGTCAACCCCTTTCCTAGCACACACCATACAGAGAGGCCGTGGTGGAAGATACTGGAGGCATCCGGTAGTCATGCCACCGGGTCCGGGAGCATGGGTGTTTTGGTTGTAGCCGAAGGGGATAGCTTCCCCAGTTTGCGCGCGGTATAAATTTTGTGATCCCATGTTACGTCGAGGTTGTAGCCTCCCCACTTAGAGTTTTGCTTGACAGGTGTCGTGGGTGATTCCAGACACAGGTGAGTTAAGCTGGTGTGTGCAAGTTAGGTGTGTTTCCAACAAAAAGACCGTAGACGGAATTAGTCCCGATGGACTATAGGAATCCGTTACTCGTGGGTAAAGAGTACACCCTCTGCAGAGATTAAGCATATTCGAATAGCCGTGTCCATGGTCAAGGATTACAATCTGGGATGGGTCAAGTGTCGGTCTTAGTGTCGGTCTTCGGAGGTGAAACTGTTAAACCAGAACTGGAATTACTACATGTGACTTGTGATAATTATGATTATTATTATTGTTGACTAACCCGTGTTAATATTGTTGTTATCGAGTATCTCTGGGATGGTTCTACCTCCAGGATACTCACTATGATTGTTTCTTTTAAAGCCCTGTATGTGGTGTCGTTCAGACGCCCGACTATGGCATTTCTTTTAAAGCCCTGTATGTGGTGTCGCTCAGACGCCCGACTGTGGCATTTCTTTTAAAGCCCCTTATGTGGTGTCGCTCAGACGCCCGACTGTGGCATTTCTTTTAAAGCCCTGTATGTGGTGTCGCTCAGACGCCCGACTGTGGCATTTCTTTTAAGGCCCTTTATGTGGTGTCGCTCAGACGCCCGACCGTGGCATGTTTATTATTTATTTCAAAATTTTAATATTGCTATGTTATTGCATATTCATATTTAACATGCTCGTACGCATCAGAGCTTTATTTATCATTGGTGACTGACATCATGTTCATATAATATTTTCAGCACATCACTGTCATATTATGCCTGTGTTCATAATGTTTGCGAGTATATTCAAAGTACTCACTGGCTTGTCCCTGGCTATTGTCTTGGCCAGATTTTTCTTGCGCGGAGAGGAGCGACCACGCCGACAGCCCCGGAACTTAAGCAACGGTGATAGCAGTCTCGCGAAGATAGGAGTTAACCTGGTCAGCTGTTCCTATGGAAACATGGAGTCCCATAGACACTGATGATCCACAAACCGTTTGCGCCATCAACCACCAGAAACCTTTTGTTGTACTCACAGGCCAGAAAAGTCTTGTACTTCATATTTTGTATTTTGCTTTGGATTTCTGTATCAAGTTGGTGCCTCATCAGCGAACAGTTATCCTGGGGCTGGTGAGCACAAGGGCCATTTTCTGGTAATTAGTACCCGGAGAATCGGTCCCCACAGACTTAGTACCAAAGCCAGGCTGACCATTGGCTAATCCTATCTTAGCCAGGTCGGATAACTTAGGTAAACCAACCTACCAGACCCTAACCAAAACCCCAGCCAAGCTTCCCATGCAAGATGGCCACACAGTTATCCCGACACTTTTGGCAGTCGGTGCCCAACCTATCAGCCTAGCCTATCACTCCCATACCAGTGACCGATGGCAAAAATGTCTCATTCGCAAGCGTGCGAAGGAAGACTCCGTTCCCTTTTCTACAAAAAGGGCATGCTAGCCTCAAACAGGCCCAGCACATCCTCTTCCCCAACCTAGCCACAATGACTGGTCCCATAGTGCACAATGAGACCACAGCAACCAATCTTGGAGGTTTCGTGACCATACTCGCAAACCTCACCCGTCGTGCCTACGCGTTAGAAGAGCCCCCAGAATATGTTGTGTACCAAGGACCCATGAGCGGTGAAGACCGCCTATTCTGGGCCACTGTGCACATCTACAGTAGGGGTTTGTCGCTAGAACGCCCCTACAGGTTCATCGGAAGAACAACTTCCTTCGAGCCACAAGCCATCCAGCTAGCCGCTCTAGAAGCTATAGTTCAACTCCGGCAGTTGTCGCCCAGAGTTAACTGTCGCTCGTTCTACTACTACCCCAGGCGTGAAGGGTATGGTAGACCACCCCTAGTTGCCAACGGAGATCACGAGACGGATCCCGCATTGTTGCACCTAGTGCGCTATGTAAGTGCACTAGAGGCATTGTTCGATCAAATCACTATTGATCTGATCGCAGCGCGAGGAGAGCTGGTTCGCCGAGCCCCGGCAAGCAGGGAAGCCGAGTCCGACGCCGACAACCCAATCGTGCTGTTTGGACACCCGATCGAGACCCTGAGGTCAGCTCCAACCAGCGGCCAAGGTGTCTTGATGACCCCAGAAGTGCTTCGTCACCTTTTGGGAGCACACTCCAACGGGATTGTAGCCAACAATCCACGCGATGGTCATCATCGCTACCCCGACCCTGCAGTTCCTCCGCCATCTCTGACAAATCCCAGCAGTGAGACACGTGGAGAAGCCTCGACATCCACCAGACACGCCCGTTTAGACATAAACGGGGTAGACTAAGCTGTACGAGTAGTGCCGAGTCTCAATGTATCCCCGCTTTGTAATCGTGTAATCTTGTGTATTATCGCAGCCTGTCGTTGTGCCTCTGTTTTTATAGTAACCTTGCGTATTTTGTCAGCGCATAGTTGCACATCTTTCCGGGCACAGCTACCAAAAACCAACCCCAACGACACCCACAGTAACACGTCTCTTTATGAGATATGTATATCTATGACACTGACCCTGACCTTTGGAGCTAACCTGGCAGATTTATTACCTTTCACCCCGGTAAATAAACCAGCCAGATGCTATATAAGAAGGCCACCTTGTGACCTTACCCAGCAACCTTCACCTCATGCACCACTCCCACGACCATTTCTTGCCATGCCAAGCCCTAGTATTTATCGGAGAACCCCAGATGCAACCCCAGGTAGCTTTGTCAAAGTATTGTGGGACTTTACCTGCAGTACCATGGGTTCTACCCAGCCACCCCAGTACGAGCTGTTCAAATCAAGAATCACCCCTTCCACCCCGGAATATTGGGCAGCAGTACACATTCCTCCCATAGACCCCAACCAAGATCCAACGGAGGTTTCCTTCGTGAGGAAATCTATGTCGACCCCATGTTTGGCCATAGAGGCTGCTGCGAACGAAGCGATTGCCCGTCTTCAATCCGCAGTGCCCTATGCCCGCGAGCGAGGATATTATTACTTTCTGAGCCGTGCAACGCCCGGGGGAGTTACATCTTTCCCCGGTGGGTGGATTGAGAGGGACCCAGTACTGGCCAACCTCATCTAGTACATCATCGCTCAAGAGCATTTGAACCAGCGAGTGATGGATTATCTCCATAATCTCACTGATTTGAATCCTCAGATTGCCATTGGCAGACCACTGAGGCCCGATCCGGATAGACTCGTACATCGACTGGTCAACCCACTCCCTCCGATAGAAGAGGAGTGTGTTCCACTACTAGAGACTTTTCCTCGAGACCCTGTCTAGTTACCATTCTCATTTTAGACGTCACTGCTGTATTTGTTATTTCAGCATTTATTATTATGTTGTAACTTATGCATGGTACCCCGATTTGTGCGACAAGTCGAGTTTTTAGTTTCTACGTTTGTGAGTGGTTTTTCTTCGTGAGCAACCTATGTAACCGCGAAAAATCCTGGAATGAGATTTTCTTCTTCCAGAATTGCTGCATCTTTTATCATCTCGCTACATGGTTTATTTGTTTTATTTCGCGCAGCACCACGACAGCAGACCCACAACCACTCAGACTCTTACACTGCTTGCAATACTCGCAACCATGTTGCATCTCACCAACCACCCTTCTAAGCACTCCACATGCCGCCAAGGGAGAGATTAGCAGACCATCATCCGGACACTATCCACCTCCAACACACTGATAACGGTTAACACTCGGGATTACGCCTAATCCTCGTGATCACCACCACCGCGGAGAGCCAGCACCCGAGCGGCAGCATCACAACGATCATCATAGATCATCGCGCACAGGAGCACAGAGAGCCCCAGCAGTACCGCCAGCCCTCCACACACCAGGATCACGTACCAGTCCGGCACCGTCTCCGCCATTGGAGCCTCGTCTCGAGCTCCGGTGAGCAGAAATGGAGGAGAAGAAGGAGGAGAAGCGAGGCCAGGTGCAAAGATGAAGAAGGAGCACCGCGGTTGTTTTATAGGTCGAGATCGGTGTACGGTGGGCGAAGTCCACCAGCGCCGCTCGTCGCCCGATCGCCGGTGTTCGGAGGCGAATCCGTGAGCAGTGCCGACAGCGCACTGGCCCGCGACGTGAGTGCACACTGCACCGGCAGCAAGCACGCCGCGCACTACCGCAATACGGCCTAGATGCCCTATGCGCTAGACGTCGCCGGTGGAGAAAGCCGGGAAAGCGCGCGGGAGAGAGGAAGAAGAGAGAGCCAGAGGAAGAAGGAGAGACTGACAGTGGGCCCCGGTCCCACCTGTCAGCCAGAGGGAGCACTGTGCCCTCGGGTACGACCAGCGTATTGTTGAATTTAGAAATTTATTCTAAATTCACTACATCCCGCGTAGAAATCACTCGTTGTCCTGAACATGGAATTTCTCCACACAACGCCAGTACCCACACTGTAGTCGTTCACCACTTATTGCCCTCTCACTGTAGCCTCTTTTTACCGCTTGTGTAAAATGATCTTTTGACCAAGTAAAAGTAATTTTGTTATACAACCCTTAGCAAATCTCGAGGACGAGATTTTTTAAGGGGGTTAGTAATTGTAACACCCCAAAAATTTAACCAAATTTTTGATAATTAAAATTTTGCCAGGAGTTTTAAAATTTTTCTTTCTGGATTATTTTCTGTGGAGTTCAGAGCATCTCTTTTAATTTTGAGGATAATTATTTTCCCAGTGGAGCTTTCCAAAATATTAAACTTTTATGCTCTCTGTATAACAATTTCTTAATCAGTAGATTTATTTATTAATTATTTCACCCTGAGCTTTAATCATTAAAATGGCTTGTTTTAATTTTTGGAGCTCTGTTTGTACTGCAACCTGTTGATAAATTTAACTGATTTTCCAACCAAAATTTGGAGATGTCTTGTGATGCCCCCAGATCACTTTTGTGTAGTAATAAAATTATTTCATTGCATATTTTGAGTGTTACACCTGTTTTTCAGATCTGGTCCAGTGGGCATTTTTGCACTACAACCCATTTAAATATTTCCCTAGAGCCTCAACCAAAATTATGGGATATCAGTAGTAGCTTGCCACCCAACTTTATGCAAAAACATAGTGATGTTCTTTGGGAGATTTGAGTGCATCAACCTCCTTTTCATTCTGGACCAGACTTATGTTTTCTACTGCAACCCCATCCTTCTTTGCTCAAGTGACTTTGTGCTTTCTCATGCTTGTAGTCAACCCTGCAAAACCCCTAAGTCCAGGAGCATGCCCTCTTTGGAACACTTTTGGTCCTTGTAATGATGCCATTTGCTCCCTGTCCAGAAGTGTAGTTTTGCAAAACTTGCACTAGCAAGTTTCTCCTATCTGCAAACTAACTTCACCACCCTCTCTTACATCCACAGAGACACTGATCTGGAGATTTTGACCACTCCAAGAACTACCTAGGTGCCCTTGGCATTTTGTCAAACACCCTGAGTGCACAGCCAGATTTGGCATGACTTCAAGTTTACTTAGAAAACTTGAACCACTGACCAATCCACCATGTCCCTTTAGTACCTTGCTAACCTTAGACTAGTCCTGCTTCATGCCAGGTTCAACCGCGACCTCTAGGTTGCCCTGTCATTTCATCGAGCACGTCCCGGGCGTGCTCTGGGCGTGTCCAGAGCGTGCGTTTGGCACCCACGAGCACCGGAGCCGCCGCGTCATGCCTCGTACTCAATCCGGCCCGTGACCGGTCCCAACCAACACTCTGTGTTCCCCTGCACCGCCACACCACCCCGACCAACCTGGCACCCCACAGCGCCACCGTCAGGACGGCCGTGGCGGCTAGCTGGCGGACGCTTGCAAGCCCGGCCGTGTCGGCGCCGCCCAAGCCACCAGCGCTTGCCACCTGCCCCCTGGAGCAGTGCGTGCTCATCCACAGCTTCGTCCTCTAGCGCGCGTCGCCGCCACGTCGCCCTAGCAACAGAACGGCGGTCGCCGGCAAGCTTATCCACGGCCGCCACAAACCAACTCGGTTGTGCTATAAAAGAGGCCCCCTCTCTCAAACCCGCAGGCAGGAAGACTCACACCATTCCGCTCGTGCCACATTAGCCGTCAATCGAAAGGAGGGAGTCGTCTTCCTCCTCTCCGGCAACTCCAACCGCCACCACGGCCCCGGTCATTCCGGCACAACCAGGGCCTCCCCGTCTCCACTCTCTCCACCAGGAACCCCCTCATCCTCCCGTGAGCCCGTCCCCCTACTCAATCTTGATCAGGACTCGCCGCGGGCGATATTTCACTTTTTCCGGCGACCACCGTCCGCCGCGGAGCTCGCCGCCGGCAACTCCGTCCACCCCAGAAGACAAAACCACCACCGGAAGGACCGCGCCGATCTTGTGGATCCATCCCGACCTTCTGGAGCCCGCGAGGAGCCGCCGTTCACCGGCGTTGATCGCTGTTGCCTCGCCGCCGTTCGGGCAGAGAAAGAGGAGGGAGATTAGACTGGTCAAACCTGACCAGTGGGGCCCCCTGGACCCACTGTCAGTGACTCAGGCGCAGTCCATGCTGGATAAGTGGAAGCGCATTTCAAAAATGTGCCTTCGACGTGTATGTATTTTGAAATGTTTTCTTTTTCTGTTTTTATTTAAATATCAGAGTTTTGACCAAACTTTGACTGGCTATAACTTTTTAAATACAACTCCAAACGAATTAATTCTTTTTCCTACCTCTTTCAAACAATGTCTAGTTTATTTTAAGATTTATTTGAAAATATTTCAAGACAACTTTTTGTGCTGTTTTGTTTTTGTGTGTTAATTCATATATATTCTTTTAAATAGGATTTTTGAACATTTCAAGATGTTTTGGATGCACCCTTATTTCCCATGACCTGAAGGCAAGCATTCTGAACCCTGGTGAAAATTTTGTGTGCTTTGTTTGACTCAGTGATAACACCACCTCGAGCGCGTCATTTTATGTGAGGATGTGATCCTGTTCATGGGTGCATATTAATGAGTTTATGCTAATGAAGTTGGCATTATTTGTGATGGAAATCACTGTCATACGTCTTTCGTGCATACCGGAAGGGAAGTCGGGAAGGCCTCTGTCTTGGGTAGACACGGTCTTGTCCCTAATCCCCTGTCGAGACGGTCGTGTCCGGTATGCCAAGAGGGGTATGTCGCGTGATGTTTCTATCTGTTGTTTGAAATATATGCATTGTTATGTTAATCATGCAGGAAATATTGCAACCTCCTGAGTCGACCGTAGATCGAGTCTTGTGCCAGTAACCCCCCATACTTGTTTCGTACTACCACTCGTCTCTACAATAAGTAGGGTACGGTTTAGTAAGTTGTCAACCCCTTTCCTAGCACACACCGTACAGAGAGGCCGTGGTGGAAGATACTGGAGGCATCCGGTAGTCATGCCACCGGGTCCGGGAGCATGGGTGTTTCGGTTGTAGCCGAAGGGGATAGCTTCCCCAGTTTGCGCGCGGTATAAATTTTGTGATCCCATGTTACGTCGAGGTTGTAGCCTCCCCACTTAGAGTTTTGCTTGACAGGTGTCGTGGGTGATTCCAGACACAGGTGAGTTAAGCTGGTGTGTGCAAGTTAGGTGTGTTTCCAACAAAAAGACCGTAGAGGGAATTAGTCCCGATGGACTATAGGAATCTGTTACTCGTGGGTAAAGAGTACACCCTCTGCAGAGATTAAGCCTATTCGAATAGCCGTGTCCATGGTCAAGGATTACAATCTGGGATAGGTCAAGCGTCGGTCTTAGTGTCGGTCTTCGGAGGTGAAACTGTTGAACCAGAACTAGAATTACTACATGTGACTTGTGATAATTATGATTATTATTATTGTTGACTAACCCGTGTTAATATTGTTGTTATCGACTATCTTTGGGATGGTTCTACCTCCGGGATATTCACTATGATTGTTTCTTTTAAAGCCCTGTATGTGGTGTCTCTCAGACGCCCGACTATGGCATTTCTTTTAAAGCCCTGTATGTGGTGTCGCTCAGATGCCCGACTGTGGCATTTCTTTTAAAGCCCCTTATGTGTTGTCGCTCAGACGCCCGACTGTGGCATTTCTTTTAAAGCCCTGTATGTGGTGTCGCTCAGACGCCCGACTGTGGCATTTCTTTTAAGGCCCTTTATGTGGTGTCGCTCAGACGCCCGACCGTGGCATGTTTATTATTTATTTCAAAATTTTAATATTGCTAGGTTATTGCATATTCATATTTAACATGCTCGTACGCATCAGAGCTTTATTTATCCTTGGTGACTGACGTCATGTTCATATAATATTTTCAGCACATCACTATCATATTATGCCTGTGTTCATAATGTTTGCGAGTACATTCAAAATACTCACTGGCTTGTCCCTGGCTATTGTCTTGGCCAGATTTTTCTTGCGCGGAGAGGAGCGACCACGCCGACAGCCCCGGAACTTGAGCAACGGTGATAGTAGTCTCGCGAAGATAGGAGTTAACCTGGTCAGTTGTTCCTGTGGAAACATGGAGTCCCATAGACACTGATGATCCACAAACCGCTTCCGCCATCAACCACTAGAAACCTTTTGTTGTACTCACAGGCCAGAATGGTCTTGTACTTCATATTTTGTATTTTGCTTGGAATTTCTGTATCAAGTTGGTGCCTCATCAGCGAACAGTTATCCTGGGGCTGGTGAGCACAAGGGCCATTTTCTGGTAATTAGTAATCGGAGAATCGGTCCCCACACTACCCGTGCCCACCTTCTGATGAGAGTAACCCTCCAACTCATACATTATTTAATTCCCCTTCATGCTTACCGAAGGATGATTGCTATGATGATTCCTATGATCTCGTTGATTCTTTTGAAATATCCCTTTTTGATGATGCTTGCTATGCTTGTGGCCAAGATGCCAATATGAATTATGCTTATGGAGATGAACTAGCTATAGTTCCTTATGTTAAACATGAAATTGTTGCTATTGCACCCACGCATGATAGTCCTATTATCTTTTTGAATTCTCCCTACTACACTTTATCGGAGAAGTTTGTGCTTATTAAGGGTTATATTGATGGGTTGCCTTTTACCATTGCACGTGATGATTTTGATGAATGTAATATGCATGTGCTTGTTGCTCCTACTTGCAATTATTATGAGAGAGGAACTATTCCACCTCTCTATGTTTCCCATACTATGAAATTGCAAGAAACTGCTTATACTATGCATTGGCCTTTACTATGTGTGCATGAATTGTTCTCTTATGACATACCGATGCATAGGAAGAGAGTTAGACTTTGTTGCTGCATGATATATGTTACTTTGTGCTCACTACTAAATTACAAATCATTGTTAATTAAAATTGGCTTTGATATACCTTGGGATCCGGGTGGATCCATTACTTGAGCACTATATGCCTAGCTTAATGGCTTTAAAGAAAGCGCTGCCAGGGAGACAACCCAGAAGTTTTAGAGAGTCATTTATTTCTGTTGAGTGCTTTTATATAGTTTAAAAACAAAAAAATAAAGAGGGGAACCTAAAAACTTTTCAGAAAGGAGAGTGAAAGTGAGAAAGACAAGCATTGTTGAAGTGGGAGCTAGCCTTGAACTTTGTTCATGCTCACGGAAACTTTGTGAATCTTGATTACAGAAACTTTTCAACAAAAAAATTATCCCCTTGTATAATTCCTTTGTATTATAAAAATAATGTGCCAAGGTTTTCCTTTAGGATGTTTACAATGCTTGTTGGTTTGTACGGTACATGACAGAAACTTTGGCTATAGTGCGCGATTTTACATTTTTAGCTGGAACGTAAATTGGTCCTGATTCCTTTTGCACTGTCTTTCTATACAAAATTTTATTTTTCCCAATTTTGGTAGAATTGTTGGAGTAGCATAAGTATGGTGAATATTCAGATTGCTATAGACTGTTCTATTTTTGACAGATTCTGTTTTTGATGCGTAGTTTGCTTGTTTTGATGAAATTATCAATTTATATCAGTGGATTACAGTAGATACAATGCAAAAACAAAATATGAATTGGTTTGCTACAGTACTTAGAGTAGTGATTTGCTTTATTATACTAATGGATCTTACCGAGTTTTTTGTTTAAGTTTTGTGTGGATGAAGTGTCTAATCGAGGATGTCTCGATATGAGGAAAAGGAAGAGAGGCAAGAGCTCAAGCTTGGGGATGCCCAAAGCACCCCAAGTAAATATTCAAGGAGACTCAAGTATCTAAGCTTGGGGATGCCCCGGAAGGCATCCCCTCTTTCTTCAACAAGTATCAGTATGTTTTCGTATTCGTTTCGTTTATGCATTATGTGCAAGTCTTGGAGCGTCGTTTGCATTTAGTTTTCATTTTTCTTTTATGCACCATGCTGGTATGAGATAGTCCTTGGTTGATTTATAGAATGCTCATTGCACTTCACTTAAATCTTTTGAGTATGGCTTTACAGAATGCTTCATGCGCTTCACTTATATCATTTGAAGTCTGGATTGCCTGTTTCTCTCCACATAGAAAACCGTCATTTGTAGAATGCTCTTTTGCTTCACTTATATTTGTTAGAGCGGGGGCATATCTTTTGTAGAAATAATTAAACTCTCTTGCTTCACTTATATCAATTTAGAGAGATGACAGGAATTGGTCATCCACATGGTTAGTCATAAAATCCTACATAAACTTGTAGATCGCTGAATATGATATGTTTGATTCCTTGCAATGGTTTTGTGATATAAAGATGGTGATATTAGAGTCATGCTAGTGGGTGGTTGTGGATTGTAGAGACACTTTTGTTGAGGTTTGCAAGTCCCGTAGCATGCACGTATGGTAACCGTTGTGTGACAAATTTGAAGCATGGGGTGTTTCTTTGATTGTTTTCCTTATGAGTGGCAGTCGGGGACGAGCGATGGTCTTTTCCTACCAATCTATCCCCCTAGGGGCATGCGTAGTAGTACTTTGCTTTGAGGTCTAATAAATTTTTGCAATAAGTATATGAGTTCTTTATGACTAATGTGAGTCCATGGATTATACGCACTTTTACCTTTCCATCATTGCTAGCCTCTTCGGTACCGTGCATTGCCCTTTCTCACCTCGAGAGTCGGTGCAAACTTTGCCGGTGCATCCAAACCCCATGATATGATACGCTCTATCACACATAAGCCTCATTACATCTTCCTCAAAACAGCCACCATACCTACCTATCATGGCATTTCCATAGCCATTCCGAGATATATTGCCATGCAACTTCCATCATCATCATATTCATGACTTGAGCATTCATTGTCATATTGCTTTGCATGATTGTAAGATAGCTAGCATGATGTTTCCATGGCTTTTCTGTTTTTTTATGTCATTGCTACGCTAGATCATTGCACATCCCGGTACACCGCCGGAAGCATTCATATAGAGTCATATCTTTGTTCTAGTATCGAGTTGTAATATCGAGTTGTACGTAAATAAAAGTATGATGATCATCATTATAGAGCATTGCCCCATGAAAAAAAAGGAAAGGCCAAAGAAGCCTAAATAAAAAAGGGGGCCAAATAAGCCCACCCAAAAAGAAAAAAAAAGAAAAAAAAGAAAAAAAAGAAAAGAAAAGGGGCAATGTTACTATCCTTTTACCACACTTGTGCTTCAAAGTAGCACCATGTTCTTCATATAGAGAGTCTCTTATGTTGTCACTTTCATAAACTTGTGGGAATTTTCATTATAGAACTTGGCTTGTATATTCCAACGATGGGCTTCCTTAAATGCCCTACGTCTTCATGAGCAAGCAAGTTGGATGCACACCCACTTAGTTTTTAGTTTGAGCTTTCATACACTTATAGCTCTTAGTGCATCCGTTGCATGGCAATCCCTACTCCTCGCATTGACATCTATTGATGGGCATCTCCATAGCCCGTTGATTAGCCGCGTCGATGTGAGACTTTCTCCTTTTTTGTCTTCTCCACATAACCTCCATCATTATATTCTATTCCACCTATAGTGCTATATCCATGGCTTACGCTCATGTATTGCGTGAGGGTTGAAAAAGCTGAAGCGCGTTAAAAAGTATGAACCAATTTCTCGGCTCGTCATCGGGGTTGTGCATGATGGGAGCATTTTGTGTGACGAAAATGAAGCACGGCCAAACTGTATGATTTTGTAGGGATAAGCTTGCTTTGGCCTTGTTGTTTTGAAAAGACATGATTGCTTTATTGGTACGCTCGAAGTATTATCGTTTCTTATGTCAAATGATAGACTATTGCTTTCAATCACTCGTGTCTTAATATTCATGCCATGATTAGACATATGATCAAGATTATGCTAGGTAGCATTCCACATCAAAAATTACCTTTTTATCATTTACCTACTCGAGGACGAGCAGGAATTAAGCTTGGGGATGCTGATACGTCTCCATTGTATCTATAATTTTTGATTGTTCCATGCCAATATTCTTCAACTTTCATATACTTTTGGCAACTTTTTATACTATTTTTGGGACTAACATATTAATCCAGTGCCCAGTGCCAGTTCCTGTTTGTTGCATGTTTTATGTTTCACAGAAAACCAATATCAAACAGAGTCCAAACGGGATAAAAACGGACGGAGAATTATTTTGGAATATTTGGGATTTTCTGGAGGAAGAATCAATGCGAAACGGTGTCCAAGGTGGCCACGAGATAGGGGGGCGCGCCCTAGGGAGGCAGGCGTGCCCTGGCCTCTTGTGGGCAACCCGTAAGGCTGTTGATGCCCTTCTTTTGCCGCAAGAAAGCTAATTTTATGAGAATAATCTGGGCGAAAGATTCACCCCAATCGGAGTTACGGATCTCCGGATATTTAAGAAACGGTGAAGGGGTAGAATCTAGGAACGCAGAAACAGAGAGATAGATCCAATCTCGGAGGGGCTCTCGCCCCTCCCAAGCCATGGGAGCCAAGGACCAGTGGGGAAACCCTTCTCCCATCTAGGGAGGAGGTCAAGGAAGAAGAAGAAGAAGGAGGACCCTCTCCCCCTTTCTTCCGGTGGCGCCGGAACACCACCGGGGGCCATCATCATCACTGCGATCTTCACCAACACCGCCGTCATCTTCACCAACATCCCCATCACCTCCCCCCTTCTATATCTAGCGGTCCACTCTCCCGCAACCTGCTGTACGCTCTACTTGAACATGGTGATTTATGCTTCATATTATTTGCCAATGATGTGTTGCCATCCTATGATGTCTGAGTAGATTTTCGTTGTCCTATTGGTGATTGATGAATTGCTATGATTGGTTTGAGTTGCATGTTTTATTATTGGTGTTGTCCTATTGTGACCTCCGTGTCGCGCAAGCGTGAGGGATTCCTGCTGTAGGGTGTTGCAATGCGTTTATGATTCGCTTATAGTGGGTTGCGTGAGTGACTGAAACACAAACCCGAGTAAGGGGATTGTTGCGTATGGGATAAAGGGGACTTGATACTTTAATGCTATGGTTGGGTTTTACCTTAATGAATCTTTAGTAGTTGCGGATGCTTGCTAGAGTTCCAATCATAAGTGCATATGATCCAAGAAGACAAAGTATGTTAGCTTATGCCTCTCCCTCAAATAGAATTGCAATAGTGATTACCGGTCTAGTAACATAGTCAATTGCTTAGGGACAATTCCACAACTCCTACCACCACTTTTCCACACTCGCTATATTTACTTTATTGCATCTTTATCTAAACAGGCCCTAGCTTTTATTTACGTGTTATCTTGCAAACCTATCCTATGACACCTACAAAGTACTTCTAGTTTCATACTTGTTCTAGGTAAAGCAAACGTCAAGCGTGCGTAGAGTTGTATCGGTGGTCGATAGAACTTGAGGGAATATTTGTTCTACCTTTAGCTCCTCGTTGGGTTCGACACTCTTACTTATCAAAAACTGTTGCGATCCCCTACACTTGTGGGTTATCAGGGTATTACACCGCAAGGTGGCCCGGACCAGGATAAACTGTTGTGCCTCTTTGTATCTTTGAGCTCGTCGCGCTAGGCTCAGGAGGATTGCGAGTAGGCAGGCTGAGTAGGTTGAGATCTCCGCACGCATCCCAGGGTTCGAACCTCTCAAGGGTTTGTGGAACCCGTAATCCGACAATGCGGGAGCATCAAGGTGCACGTGTCCTGCAAGAAAATGGAGATAAGCAGTGCGTAAGTGAGTCGTGCACTTCGATGGCACCTAGTACTACGCAATATTTTTTTCTCCTCGATGGCACGTGAATAGTGCATGTACTCAATGACGGTGCACGGGATGGTAGCCATGGACATGGTCGGCCCTTTTTCGAGAGAGTACTAAATAACTTTGATGTGTCCCGTCAACTCGCAAAACGACGAGAAGCTGTCTTACTACACCTTCTCCCTCGCCAACGCATGCGCGGTGGCTCGCAGCACGAGGAGAAACTTTTGCTTACAAGCGGTGGACATGCAGCAGTTCATTTGGTGGCAAATTGCCAGAAGTACTAATGTAGTACCGTCATTATTGTTCAACTTCCGGAAGAGGAGAATAGCCAAGCACAGGGTCACCTACTAACCTAGTACAGTAGTATACTATAGCCAAAGCTGGTCCACCTTTTTAGAGCATTTTTAATTAATATAGGCGGGTCTTGCAGTGGCACATCATTTAGAGCATGTACTCTCTTCGTCGGAACTTAAAATGCAGGAATAGGAAAAAGAAAGGATTGCAGTGGCATGTCCACTTGAATCCCATAGCATTAACAAAGTGTTCCCATAAAAACAGAGTGTTTGACATAGAAAAACAAAGGAAGTGAAAAAAAGTCGGAGTGGATGCTAGATTGCCAATTAAAACATGATTACATAGGAAAAAATCCTATAGCATTCTATCCTATGAATCAAGCCAATGGCGGATCCATGATTTGAAGTTAGCCGGGGCGGACTTTTAAAGGAAACAAAAAATCGATGGGACGATACAATAGGTAAGACATTTGATAAAATTAGTTGGTATGCAATCTGGCAAGACAATCAACAAACCTAATTGTTCAAACTAGTTTCATTCTCAAAAACTAAAATATAACGCAACTGAGAATTCATATAAGATCAAATTTGGACCCCTCAACCTTCCACTGGGCCAATCTGACAAGAAACTAAAGAAGATAGAATGGAACGGGATAAGCAGTCCTCGGTAGAAGATAATATTATGAAGGGAGCGGAAGAACCTGCTACTAGTTCTTATGTTGGCTGCTGGCTTGCAGTCCAATTTTGAGTGGGCAAGTTGGTATGGAGATGATGCGAGAAATGAAGACGACGCTAGGACCAGGAACGGTTCTTCGTCCTTTCCCATCCAGCCCCATCGGTGGCAACCGCTGCGGCGAGGCAGCAAGTCGGCATGCGTGGAGAGGCGTGATCGATTTTCCAGATCGATCGTCCATAGGGGAAACTGGTGGAGGCTCAACCGTGTATAGACAATAATGGGCTTAAGTTTAACTAGGCCTGTACTATCAATTTCTGTGACTTAACTTCTAGCCCATCAAGTAAAACGAAACAGTATCTTCTCTCTTTTCATCTTCCTATTCGATCTCCCCAGCTATGCAGACGTACAGACCTCAAAAAAGAATAGAACTTGCCTCTCGCCTTCCATGGTGGCCAAACTAGTACAGGGGTACTCCTAGGTTCCAAAAATTTACCCGGGGCGGCCGCCCCTACATGACCCCACGCTGGATCCGCCCCTGAATCAAGCGACCAATGTAGGAAAATTATGAGGGGGGTCTCTCCAACAGTGTTCCTCGGCTCGCACCTAGCATCACGGTGGTCAAACTTGGAGTCATTCATCTGGTACACGTGGCATCTCAGATCTAGATACAAGGTGATGTACACCATCAAGGATAATGTTGTCCTCAAAGATGGACGTACACGGTCAAGGTGCATGGTCTAGCGGGTAAGGGAGGATGCGACCTCTCACTGCGTCCGCCATTTGAAGCGGTGCGCCGGCCGAGGGCGCCGCTGAGGGAGTCCTGGATTAGGGGGTCCTCGAACAGCTGGACTATTGTACAATGAAGATAAAAGATTGAAGACTTCATCCCGTGTTCGGGTGGGACTCTCCTTTGCGTGGAAGGCAAGCTTGGCAGTTCGAATATGTAGATTCCCTTCTCTGTAACCGACTCTGTGTAACCCTAGCCCCCTCCGGTGTCTATATAAACCGGAGGGTTTAGTCCGTAGGACAACAACAATCATAATCATAGGGTAGCTTCTAGGGTTTAGCCTCTATGATCTCGTGGTAGATCAACTCTTGTAATACTCATATCATCAAGATCAATCAAGCAGGAAGTAGGGTATTACCTCCATAGAGAGGGCCTGAACCTGGGTAAACATCATGACCCCGCCTCCTATTACCATTAGCCTTAGACGCACAGTTCGGGACCCCCTACCCGAGATCCGCCGGTTTTGACACCGACATTGGTGCTTTCATTGAGAGTTCCACTGTGTCGTCACCATAAGGCTTGATGTCTCCATCAATCATCTACAACGACGCGGTCCAGGGTGAGGTTTTCCTCCCCAGACATATCTTCGTATTCGATGGCTTTGCACTGCGGGCCAACTCGCTTGGCCATCTGGAGCAGATCGATAGCTACACCCCTGGCCATTAGGTCAGGTTTGGAAGCCTGAACTACACTGCCGACATCTGCGGAGACTTGATCTTCGACCGATTCGAGCCCATGATAGGTACACCCTACAGCCACGATGAGCATGACCTAGATCTGTCATCGGACGGTGTTTAGGAGATCGCACCTGCAGCTGCCCTAGCTTTAGATCCAGTGCAAATCATGCCATCCGAGGACGGGAGGATGGACCCCGTCACGGAAGCCGCACACTGAATAGCGATAGAGCCAAACACAGATTTCACTTCCAATGAGATCTGTGTCATCAGACCCTCGGACTCGTTTCCGACCATAGGCTCCGAAGCGCGCGTATCCGCGCCCATTGGATCTAACTGGGCACCGATGTTGGAGTTCAGCTCCGTGGACATCTTTCAGCACTCGCCCTTGGGCAACGTGCTAAACTCATTAAAAACTCTCTCCTTGTCGGGAGACTCTTGGCCGAACTATGTCCGGCTTGAGTGGGAAGCAGACGACGAAGGAATTCGTTACCCACCCACCACCCACTTAATAGCCACTGTCGACGACTTAACCGACATGCTTGATTTCAACTCTGAAGATATCAACGGTATGGACGACGATGCCGGAGAAGAACAGCAACCACCGCCCACAGGGCGCTGGACAGCCTCCTCGTCGTATGACATATATATGGTGGACACACCCAAAGAAAACAATGGCGAGGATCAAAAGGATGCAACGGAGGATAATCCTCCTGAGAAATAGCCGAAGCGCTGACATCAGCGGCGCCGCTCTAAACCACAACAGGGTAGAAATGGCAATACCGGCACAAGAGATAATAGCACTTCAGAAGATGCCAAAGATGAAAACAATCCCGCCCAGCCAAGCTTCGAACAGGCCGGACGGGAGGACGGGCAAGCTAGCCCTGATGAACAGGCCATGAATGAAGACCCAGAGGATGACAATTACATGCCCCTCTCCGAAGACGAGGTGAGCCTCGGCGACAAAGAATTTACCGTGCCTGAGGATCCCATCGAGCAGGAACGCTTCAAGTGCCAGCTTATAGCCACTGCAGAGAGCCTGAAGAAAAAATAGCAGTAGCTTCAAGTTGATCAAGATATGCTCACTGATAGATGGACTGAGGTCCTGGCGGCCGAGGAATATGGAATCGAGCGCCCAACCAAAAGTTACCCGAGACGCATGTTGTTACCTCAATTCGAGGACGAGGTAGTAGAGCATGTACTACCAGCGCAGGATGCGGCTGACCGACCACCTCGTGGCCGAGACAAGGCGGCGTATCAATCCGAACACCAGCCCGCACCTCGTCACCGAACAAATAAAAACACGAAGGCCCGGGGCTACACACATGACCTGCAAGACGAATTGGAAAACAAAGTAGGACAGTCAAGATCGATCTACGGATCGTGGGGGCGCGCCCCAACACGTGACGATGACCGCAACGCTGGATATACTAAATACAAATCCGTCCAGGCCGAATACAGCAGACCAGATTCATCCGAAGTACGTCGCGATGCAGCCCGGCATAGAGGCACCGCACACCCCCTATGCTTCACTGACGAAGTAATGGAGCATGAATTCCCAGAAGGGTTTAAACCCGTAAATATCGAACCATATGATGGGACAAAAGACCCCGCGGTATGGATTGAAGATTTCCTTCTCCGCATTCACATGGCCCGCGGTGATGATCTCCATGCCATCAAGTATCTCCCACTAAAACTCAAGGGACCAGCTCGGCACTGGCTGAATAGTCTGCTGGAAAACTCCATTGGCAGTTGGGAGAACCTGGAAGACGCATTCCTTGACAACTTTCAGGGCACTTATGTGCAACCACCGGACGCTGATGACTTAAGTCATATAACCAAACAGCCCAGAGAGTTAGCCAGGAAATTCGGGACTCGGTTCTTAACTAAAAAGAACCAAATCTTCAAATGTCCATGCGCCGAAGCCCTAGCAGCCTTTAAGCATAACATCCGGGACGAGTGGCTCGCCCGACACCTCAGCCAAGAGAAGCCGAAGTCTATGGCAGCCCTCACGACACTCATGACCCGCTTCTGTGTGGGCGAGGACAACTGGCTAGCTCATAGCAACAGCGCCTCAAGCAAGCCTGTAACTTCTGCATCCAGAGACAACAACGGCAAGCCCCCACGCAGCAAACACAAGCATCAAAATAATGGCGACAACGCTGAATACACGGCCGTCAATGCCGGATTCAGCGGCTCTAAGACCGGTCAAAGGAAGAAACAATTCAAAAGAAACAGTCCGGGCATGTCCAGTCTGGACCGTATACTCGACCATCCATGTCAAATTCACGGCACCCCAGGAACACCAGCCAACCATACCAACAGAGAATGTTGGATCTTCAAACAAGCCGGCAGGTCAATTGCCGAAAGCAAGGAGAAGGGGTCGCAAAGCGATGACGATGATGAGGAGCCCCAGCCACCGAACACAGGAGGGCAAAAGAAGTTTCCCCCGCAAACTTAAACGGTGAATATGATACACGCCACCCATATTCCCAAACGGGAGCTGAGGCGCACACTTAGGGATGTCTACGCAACGGAGCTAGTCACCCAAAAATATAACCCATGGTCGTCCAGCCCGATCACCTTTGACCGCAAGGATTGTCCGACCAATATCCATTAGGGCAGCTCAGCCGCACTAGTCCTTGACCCAATAATTGATGGATTCCACCTCACGTGAGTCCTTATGGACGGAGGCAGCAGTCTGAACCTGCTTTATCAGGATACAGTGCGCAAGATGGGTATCGATCATTCAAAGATCAAACCCACTAAAACCACCTTTAAAGGTGTCATACAAGGTGTTGAGGCCCGCTGTACAGGCTCCATCACTCTAGAAGTAGTCTTCGGACCCCCGGATAATTACCGCAACGAGGAGTTAATCTTTGATATCGTCCCTTTTCGCAACAGCTATCACGCACTGCTTGAACGAACCGCGTTTTCTCTATTCAACGCGGTGCCACACCATGCTTATCTTTAGCTCAAGATGCTCGGTCCACACGGCGTCATAACAGTTAATGGCAAAGCTGAACGCTCCCTCCGTACCGAAGAGCACACCGTTGCCTTAGCAGTAGAAGCGCAGAGTGGCCTTTTTCAATCGAACCTTCATTCGACAGCCAGGCTCCCGGACACCATCAAAAGAGTCTAAACTACTCCGCGGCAGGATAGCCTAGCTCATCAAGAGCTCAATTAACCATTTCAGTGATAGGCGGAGGCAAAGATAGGTTATGCCCCACAATGTGGCTTAACCGCTCCATGGCACACAAACATTTTTTGCATTTTCTTTGCCGGTCCACTTTTGTCTAGGCCATCACTGGCAACCTGGCGACCGGACCTATGAAAGGACGAACATACCAAGGAGGGAAACAGCTTGAACGCGTAAGGGAATCTTAGATATTCCCCTTGATGATCATCTGATTATTTCTCGGATCCGCACACGGCCCCCTGGTCTCAGCAGGTTCCGAAGTCATATTTCTTTTTATCGCACTACTTGTATTCGTATGTCTTGACGTATTATTCAATTACCACATGCGGCTTTACATGACACTTACTTGCTGTTCTTTCTTATTGATATTTTTTGTCAAGTGGTAGCCGTACACTACAGTATGCCTTAATATGCCAGGGGCCTCATTGTACCCATAATACGGCAACAAAGTCCGAACACCCTCACGGTCATTCGGCACACCGAACTTATAGCATTATATGCATCGGCTCCGAATCATGTCTTGGGTCAATAGTTGGGTTGCCTGGCTCTTATGCTTGCTACCCTACGTTCCGCTATATCGGCTAGGGTAGTAAAGGGAGAACTACTGCGATTGTGTCCCAGTTCTTCCGGACGAGCGCCTCGGTAGAGAAAGCCGAAAACTGACTGTCATGATATGGCGAGAGCTGGTCAGCTATTCGAGAGGTTACAAAATCTTTAAGGATTTCTTCCGCATTATGCGATAACTAATGCAGTGTGCGACGGATCAGTTTTTTCGATCAAGTGCTTATAAAGCCCCTAGTGCGGTCTTCTGAACACCAGGGGTTGCACCTACCTTTCTTTTTTCAAACTCCTATGGCTAAGCGAGGGTGATAAAGCCTTATAGTCCGATTACCTGGTTCGTTGCGCTGAACACCTCCTTCAAGGACCCAAAATTGGGGTCAAGAGTGTTCAGGTTTATCCCGAACACCCCCGTACTTCCTACATGGGGGCAGAAGCCGACGACTGGCCAACTCTCATGATTAATATATAAAACGGCCACACAGGAGGTAAAATTTTCCAAATAACAGGCATTATATTATATAAACGACCTTGTTCAACATTACAAAGGATAACATGAATGTATTCATGGGAATATAATATCCTTGACACATTGCTCCGCTACAAGGAGGGATCCTTTCAGGACGCTCTCATAATATAACTCGGGCTTGCGGTGCTCCTTCCCCGCAGGCGGTCCTTCGGTCATCAGCTTTACGACATCCATCTTCGCCCAGTGCACCTTGGTGCGGGCGAAGGCCATTCGCGCACCTTCCATACAGACCGACCGCTTGATGACTTCAAGTCGAGGGCAGGCACTTACAAGCCGCTTCACAAGCCCGAAGTAGCTGCTGGGAATCACCTCAGCAGGCCATAGCCAGATAACTAAATCCTTCCTGGCTAGTTCGGCCGCCCTATGCAGCTCGATCAGCTATTTCAGTTGATCGGCAAAGGGCACTGGATGCTCTGGCGCCAGATATTGCGACCAGAACAGCTTCTCTGTAGAGACACTTTCTTCGGCTCAGTAGAATTGTGCAGCATCAGATACGCTACGCGGCAGTTCCGCAAACACCCCAGGAGAAATCTGAATTTGGATTAGTAACATGATTTTCTTCCTTCAAATATTTGCTTTGCATAGAAAAAGCCTTACTCGCCGCGATCTTTCTGGCCTCCTGGATTTCCTTAAGGGCGCCTTGGGCTTCGCCCCGGGCATCGTGTGTGGCTTCACGAGCCTTGGTGAGTTCGGATTATTTCTCCGTTAAACTCTGTTCCAAGGTCTTGCACTTCTTCATGGCCTCTTGGAGCTCTTTGGCCTCTTTCTTGGCTTTCTTCTTCGGCGCATTGTAAGGCGCCGGGACCAGCATCTTCGTCAGAAGTGGGCCGGCTTGTTCTTCTGGTAGCAGGACCGGGCAGTAAATCCGCCATGACTTCTTCGTCCAGACCTAGGAGAGTTGTTGGAAAATACATTAAGCGTTTCCCTTGGATTATGCAGATAAAGCATATGACTTGCCAACATACGAAGACTTACCGAACTCGCGGGTCGGGACAATTGGTACCCACGGTCCTCAGCTGAATCTGGCCACGATTTTTCGGACTTAAAGAGCACCTTCCAGATGTCTTCGTTCGATGAGTTGAAGAACCCTAGTAGGGTCTGGTGCTTGGCCAGGTCGAATTCCCATAAATTGCAAGCCCTGCGTTGACAAGGGAGAGTCCGGCGAACTAACATCACCTGGACTACGTCGACAAGTTTGATGTTCTTGTCTTCCATACCCTTGATACGCGCCTAGAGCACCGCCAGCTCGTCTGGCGATGACCAGTTCAGGCCCTTCTTGGGCTAGGACATAAGCCGCAATGGAGCTCCGGATCAGAATTCGGGAGCCACGGCCCATTTTGTGTCGCGTGGCTCAGTGACATAGAACCATTATTGTTGCCACCCTCTGACGGAATCATTGAAGGTACCTGATGGCCATGTGATGTTGGGCATCTTGCTCACCATGACTCCTCCGCACTCGGTGTGCTCGCCGTTCACCACCTTGGGCTTCACATCGAAAATCTTCAGCCATAATCCGAAGTGTGGAGAGATGCGGAGGAAGGCCTCGCACACGACGATGAATGTCAAGATGTTGAGGAACAAATTGGGGGATAGATCATGAAAATCGATCCCATAGTAATACATAAGGCCGCGAATGAATGGGTGGAGGGTAAACCCTAGCCTGCGGACAAAGTGAGGGAGGAATACAACCCTCTCATGGGGTTCCGGAGTAGGGACAATCTGTCCCGCGGTCGGAAGGCGGTGGCCGATCTTCTTGGCCAGATACCCGGCCTCCCGAAGTTTCTTAATATCCTTGTCCTGGACGGAAGAGGCCATCCACTTGCCTCCGGCTCCAGATTCGGACATTTTCGGAATGCCTTTGTGGGTGGACAAGGCGAATGCTTGGGCGCTAGAGCTCGAGCGAAAGAGAGTAGGTAGAAGAAGAAGGCGTGGGTGAAAAAGGGGGATCCTTGTCTCTTTATAAAGGCAGCAGAAATCATGTGCCTCCCCACTTGCCCTAGAAACTCGCTTACTCCCCAAGCGCCATGCTAATGGCGCGGTTGGGTTACCCACACCTGTATTGATGAGAATCCGGTGATAAGGGGACACGATCTCTCCTTCAACAAGACGTGCCAATAAAACCGCCTCGCAAGATGTGTAGTAGCAGGTTGAGAAAATGGTTCGAATAATGACCGGGACACGGCGTGATGTCACGCTATGGAAAAGTTGTCAGCGGATTAGACTCATGGAATATTATACTCTCTACGGTGGTATGTGGAATTTGTTTTGCAGAGCCGGACACGATTCTTGTGTTCAAGATCTACTTTGGGGTATTCGGAGAAGGAACCTGCCTTGCAATGCCGAAGACAATCTGCACGCTGGACTCATCGTCATTGAAGCCTGGCTTAGGGGCTACTGAGGGAGTCCTGGATTAGGGGGTCCTCGGACAGCTGGACTTTATGCTTATGCCATACTGTTGGACTATGAATATACAAGATTGAAGTCTTCATCTCGTGTCCGGGTGGGACTCTCCTTTGCATGGAAGGCAAGCTTGGCAATTCGGATATGTAGATTCCCTTCTATGTAACTGACTCTGTGTAACCCTAGCCCCCTCCAGTGTCAATATAAACCGGAGGGTTTAGTCCGTAGGACAACAACAATCATAATCATAGGCTAGCTTCTAGGGTTTAGCCTCTACGATCTCTTTGTAGATAAACTCTTGTAATACTCATATCATCAAGATCAATCAAGCAGGAAGTAGGGTATTACCTCCATAGAGCGGGCCCGAACCTGGGTAAACATCATGCCCCCCGCCTCCCCGCATAGTTCGGGACCCCCTACCCGAGATCTGCCAGTTTTGACACCGACAGCCGCCACTGCACTCCCAGTTGTACCCGCCTCCTCGCCTCATTCAAAAATCTACATTTACTAGCAAGATGCCCATGCCTTGCATGAAACATCAAGATTCATTTGTATGAGTAGTTTATCTTGTGGGAGAAAAGGATGAACGAGGAAAGGCCTTATTTGCAAATGTCGAGAGGGGTATGGGTGTCTTTTTGCAAAATTGACATTGTTTCCTTCATATCCGTCAGATATAAATCGGACGGCCTATATTGCAGGATGGCAGGCACACCATCATCACCAACTCTGATTTTTATAGTTTTTATAGGAGTGGAGATAGAGTAACCCGCGTGTAATGCGAGAAACCCACTCCAGCCTCACACGTCCTTTTAGGAGCAGGGCGCCGGCCAAGCTCCTCCTTCCACCATTTTCTCCACCCTTTCGGCGGTATCCGACGAGCAGGAAGAGTCGTTCTCTGACATAAAAGTTGTCTGGGTAGCTCGCCAAGCCTGGCAGTTACGAGCGAGGCAGCTCGCTACTCCACCTACCTCGCCTAGCCCGTCAGAGGCAGTTGGCACACTATGTTGGGGAACGTAGCAGAAATTCAAAATTTTCCTACGTGTCACCAAGATCTATCTATGGAGAGATCAGCAATGAGTAGAAAGAGAGTGCATCTACATACCCTTGTAGATCGCTAAGCGGAAGCGTTCAAGTGAACGGGGTTGATGGAGTCGTACTCGTCGTGATTCAAATCACCGATGATCCTAGTGCCGAACGGACGGCACCTCCGCGTTCAACACATGTACAGCCCGGTGACGTCTCCCACGCCTTGATCCAGCAAGGAGAGAGGGAGAGGTTGAGGAAGACTCCATCCAACAGCAGCACAACGGCGTGGTGGTGGTGGAGGAGCGTGGCAATCCAGCAGGGCTTCGCCAAGCACCATGGGAGAGGAGGAGTAGGAAGAGAGGTAGGGCTGTGCCAGAACTTCGTGTTTAGCTCCCATGCGCCTCCCCACTATATATAGGGGTGGAGGGGCTGGTTTCTTGCCCTCCAAGTCTATTGGGGCGTTGGCCAAGGTGGGAGGAAAGAAATCTCATTATTTCCTTCCCCACCGATTGTTATCCCCCCTTTTTAGGGATCTTGATCTTATCCCTTCGGGATATGATCTTATTCCTTCTAAGGGGGGATCTTGGTGCGCCTTGACCAGGGGTGTGGGGCCTTGCCCCCACTACCCACGTCCATGTGGGTCCCCCCATGCAGGTGGGCCCCACTCCAGAACCTTCTAGAACCTTCCCGGTACAATACCGAAAAATCTCGAACATTTTCCGGTGGCCAAAATAGGACTTCCCATATATAAATCTTTACCTCCGGACCATTCCGGAACTCCTCGTGACATCCGGGATCTCATCCGGGACTCCGAACAACATTCGGTAACCACATACAAACTTCCTTTATAACCCTAGCGTCATCGAACCTTAAGTGTGTAGACCCTACGGGTTCGGGAGACATGTAGACATGACCGAGACGTTCTCCGGTCAATAACCAACAGCGGGATCTGGATACCCATGATGGCTCCCACATGTTCCACGATGATCTCATCGGATGAACCACGATGTCAAGGACTTAATCAATCCCGTATTCAATTCCCTTTGTCTATCGGTATGTTACTTGCCCGAGATTCGATCGTCGGTATCCAATACCTTGTTCAATCTCGTTACCGGCAAGTCACTTTACTCGTTCCATAACACATCATCCCGTGATCAACTCCTTGGTCACATCGCGCATATGATGATGTCCTACCGAGTGGGCCCAGAGATACCTCTCCGTTTACACGGAGTGACAAATCCCAGTCTCGATCCGCATAAAACAATAGATACTTTCGGAGATACCTGTAGTGCACCTTTATAGTCACCCAGTTACGTTGTGACGTTTGATACACCCAAAGCACTCCTATGGTATCCAGGAGTTACACGCTCTCATGGTCGAAGGAAGAGATACTTGACATTGGCAAAGCTCTAGCAAATGAACTACACGATCTTTTGTGCTAGTCTTAGGATTGGGTCTTGTCCATCACATCATTCTCCTAATGATGTGATCCCGTTATCAACGACATCCAATGTCCATAGCCAGGAAACCATGACTATCTGTTGATCACAACGAGCTAGTCAACTAGAGGCTCACTAGGGACATATTGTGGTCTATGTATTCACACGTGTATTACGATTTCCGGATAATACAGTTATAGCATGAATAAAAGACAATTATCATGAACAAGGAAATATAATAATAATACTTTTATTATTGCCTCTAGGGCATATTTCCAACAGTCTCCCACTTGCACTAGAGTCAATAATCTAGTTCACATCGCCATGTGATTAACACTCACAGGTCACATCGCCATGTGACTAATACCCAAGAGTTTACTAGAGTCAGTAGTCTAGTTCACATCACTATGTGATTAACACTCAATGAGTTTTATGTTTGATCATGTTGCTTGTGAGAGAGGTTTTAGTCAACGGGTCTGAACCTTTCAGATCCGTGTGTGCTTTACAAATCTCTATGTCATCTCCTAGATGCAGCTACCACGCTCTATTTGGAGCTATTCCAAACAACTGTTCTACTTGGAGCTTTTCTAAATTATTGCTCCATTATATGTATCCGGTCTCTCTACTCAGAGCTATCCGGATAGGTGTCAAGCTTGCATCGTCGTAACCTTTACGACGAACTCTTTTACCACCTCCATAATCAAGAAAATTCCTTAGTCCACTAGTTACTAAGGATAACTTTGACCGCTGTCCTGTGAGCCATTCTTGGATCACTCTTGTACCCCTTGACTGACTCATGGCAAGGCACACTTCAGGTGCGGTACACAGCATAGCATAATGAAGAGCCTACGTCTTAAGCATAGGGGACGACCTTCGTCCTTTCTCTCTATTCTGCCGTGGTCGAGCTTTAAGTCTTAACTTCGTACCTTACAACTCAGGCAAGAACTCCTTCTTTGACTGGTCCATCTTGAACACCTTCAAGATCATGTCAAGGTATGTGCTCATTTGAAAGTATTATTAAGCATTTTGATCTATCCTTATAGATCTTGATGCTCAATGTTCAAGTAGCTTAATCCAGGCTTTCCATTGAAAAACTCTTTCAAAATAACCCTATATGCTTTCCAGAAATTCTATGTCATTTCTGATCAACAATATGTCAACAACATATACTCATCAGAAATTCTATAGTGCTCCCACTCACTTCTTTGGAAATACAAGTTTCTCATAAACTTTGTACAAACCCAAAATTTTTGATCATCATCAAAGCATACATTCCAACTCCGAGATGCTCACTCCAGTCCTTAGAAGGATTGCTGGAGCTTTGCATACTTATTAGCATCTTTCGGGATTGACAAAACCTTCCGGTTGTATCACATACAACCTTTCCTCATTAAAATCGTCGAGGAAACAATGTTTTGACATCCTATCTGCAAGATTTCATAAATAATGCAGTAATCGCTAATATAATTCCAACAGACTCTTAGCATCGCTACGAGTGAGAAAATCTCATCGTAGTCAACTCCTTGAACTTGTCGGAAAACATCTTAACGACAAGTCGAGCTTTCTTAATGGTGACATTTACCATCATTGTCCGTCTTCCTTTTGAAATCCATCTGTACTCATTAGCCTTACGACCATCGAGCCGTTCTGCCAAAGTCAACACTTTGTTTTCATACATGGATCCTCTCTCGGATTTTATGGCCTCAAGCCATTTATCGGAATCCGGGCCCACCATCGCTTCTCCATAGCTTGTAGGTTCATTGTTGTCTAGCAACATGACCTTCAAGACAGGATTATGTACCACTCTGAAGTAGTACGCATCCTTGTCATCCTACGAGGTTTGGGAGTGACTTGATCCGAAGTTTCATGATCAATATCATAAGCTTCCACTTCAATTGGTGTAGGTGCCACAGGAACAACTCCCTATGCCATGTCACACACTAGTTGAAGAGACGGTTCAATAACCTCATCAAGTCTCCACCATCCTCCCACTCAATTCTTTCGAGAGAAACTTTTCCTCGAGAAAGGACCCGATTCTAGAAACAATCCATATTGCTTTCGGATCTGAATTAGGAGGTATACCCAACTGTTTTGGGTTTCCTATGAAGATGCATTTTATCCGCTTTGGGTTCGAGCTTATCAACCTGAAACTTTTTCATATAAGCGTCGCAGCCCCAAACTTTTAAGAAACGACAACTTAGGTTTCTCTAAACCATAATTCATACGGTGTCATCTCATCGGAATTACGTGGTGCCCTATTTAAAGTGAATGTGGTTGTCTCTAATGCCTAACCCATGAACGATAGTGGTAATTCGATAAGAGACATCATGGTACGCACCATATCCAATAGGGTGCAACTATGATGTTCGGACACACCATCACATTATGGTGTTCCAGGCGGTATTAATTGCGAAACAATTTCCACAATGTCTTAATTGTGTGACAAAACTCGTAACTCAGATATTCATCTCTATGATCATATCATAGACATTTTATCCTCTTGTCACAATGATCTGCTACTTCACTCTGAAATTACTTGAACCATTCAATAATTCAGACTTGTGTTTCATCAAGTAAATATACTCAACATTTACTCGAATCATCTGTGAAGTAAGAACATAATGATATTCACTGCATGCCTCAGCACTCATTCGACTGCACACATCAAAATGTGTTACTTCCAACAAGTTGCTATCTTGTTCCATCTTACTGAAAATGAGGCTTTTCAGTCATCTTGCCCATGTGGTATGATTTGCATATCTCAAGTGATTCAAAATCAAGTGAGTCCAAACGATCCATTTGCATGGAGTTTCTTCATGCATATACACCAATAGACATGGTTCGCATGTCTCAAACTTTTCAAAACGAGTGAGTCCAAAGATCCATCAACATGGAGCTTCTTCATGCGTTTTATACCATTATGACTTACATGGCAGTGCCACAAGTAAGTGGTACTATCATTACTATCTTATATCTTTTGGCATGAAAATGTGTATCACTACGACCGAGATTCAATAAACCATTCCTTTAGGTTTAATACTAATCTTGATGGTAGAGGGAGCGTGCGATGTTTGATCACATCAAACTTGGAAACACTTCCAACACATATCGTCAGCTCACCTTTAGCTAGTTTCCTTTTATTTCGTAGCTTTTATTTCGAGTTACTAACACTTAGCAACCGAACCGGTGTCTAATACCCTGGTGCTACTAGGAGTACTAGTAAAGTACACATTAACATAATGTATATCCAATATACTTCTATCGACCTTGCCAGCCTTCTTATCTACCAAGTATCTAGGGTAATGCTGCTCCAGTGGTTGTTCCCCTTATTACAGAAGCACTTAGTCTCGGGTTTGGGTTCAACCTTGGGTTTCTTCACTAGAGCAGCAGCTGAATTGCCGTTTCATGAAGTATCCCTTTGTTCCCTTGCCCTTCTTGAAACTAGTGGTTTCACCAACCATCAACAATTGATGCTCCTTCTTGATTTCTACTTTCGCGGTGTCAAACATCATGAATATTTCAAGGATCATCATATCTATCCCTGATATGTTATAGTTAATCACGAAGCTCTAGCAGCTTGGTGGCAATGACTTTGGGGAAACATCACTATCTCATCTGGAGGATCAACTCCCACTCGATTCAAGTGATTGTTGTGCTCAGACAATCTGAGCACAAGCTCAACGATTGAGCTTTTCTCCCTTAGTTTGCAGGCTAAGAAAATCGTCGGAGGTCTTATACCTCTTGACGTGGGCACGAGCCTGAAATCCCAATTTCAGCCCTCGAAACATCTCATATGTTCCGCGGCGTTTCGAAAACGTCTTTGGTGCCTCTACTGAAACCATTTAATTGAACTATCACGTAGTTATCAAAACGTGTATGTCCGATGTTCGCAACATCGACAAACGACGTTGGGGTTCAGCACACTGAGCGGTGCATTAAGGACATAAGCTTTCTACTGATCGCATAATCGCTACTATCAACTTTCAACTATATTTTCTCTAGGAACATATCTAAACAGTGGAACTAAAGCGCGAGCTTACGACATAATTTGCAAAAGGTCTTTTGACTATGTTCAGGATAATTAAGTTCATCTTATGAACTCCCACTTAGATAGACATCCCTCTGGTCATCTAAGTGATCACATGATCCGAGTCAACTAGGCCGTGTCCGATCATCACGTGAGACGGACTAGTCATCATCGGTGAACATCTTCATGTTGATCATATCTACCATACGACTCATGCTCGACCTTTCGGTCTCCTTTTTCCGAGGCCATGTCTGCACATGCTAGGCTCGTCAAGTTAACCCTAAGTGTTTTCGCTGTGTAAAACTGTCTTACACCCGTTGTATGTGAACGTAAGAATCCATCACACCCGATCATCACGTGGTGCTTAGAAGCGACGAACTGTAGCAATGGTGCACAGTTAGGGGAGAACACTTCTTGAAAATTTGTAAGGGATCATCTTGTTTACTACCGTCATCCTAAGCAAACAAGATGCATAATCATAATGAACATCACATGCAATTATATAGTTGTGACATGATATGGCCAATATCATATAGCTCCATTGATCTTCATCTTCGGGGCTCCATGATCATCTTGTCACCGGCTTGACACCATGATCTCCATCATCATGATCTCCATCATCGTGTCTTCATGAAGTTGTCACGCCAACGACTACTTCTACTTCTATGGCTAACGCGTTTAGCAATAAAGAAAAGTAAGTTACATGGCGTTCTTCAATGACACGTAGGTCATACAATAAATAAAGACAACTCCTATGGCTCCTGCCGGTTGTCATACTCATCGACATGCAAGCCGTGAATCCTATTACAAGAACATGATCAATCTCATACATCACATATCATTCATCACATTCTTCTTGGCCATATCACATCACAAAGCATACCCTGCAAAAACAAGTTAGACGCCCTCTAATTGTTGTTTGCATGTTTTACGTGGCTGCTATGGGTTTCTAGCAAGAACGTTTCTTACCTACGCAAAACCACAATGTGATATGTCAATTGCTATTTACCCTTCATAAGGACCCTTTTCATCGAATCTGTTCCGACTAAAGTGGGAGAGACTGGCACCCGCTAGCCACCTTATGCACCAAGTGCATGTCAATCGGTGGAACCTGTCTCACGTAAGAGTATGTGTAAGGTCGGTCCGGGCCGCTTCATCCCACAATACCATTGAAACAAGATTGGACTAGTAACGGTAAGCATATTGAACAACATCAACGCCCACAACTACTTTGTGTTCTACTCGTGCAAAGAATCTACGCAATAGACCTAGCTCATGATGCCACTGTTGGGGAACGTAGCAGAAATTCAAAATTTTCCTACGTGTCACCAAGATCTATCTATGGAGAGATCAGCAATGAGTAGAAAGAGAGTGCATCTACATACCCTTGTAGATCGCTAAGCGGAAGCGTTCAAGTGAACGGGGTTGATGAAGTCGTACTCGTCGTGATTCAAATCACCGATGATCCTAGTGCCGAACGGACGGCACCTCCGCGTTCAACACACGTACAGCCCGGTGACGTCTCCCACGCCTTGATCCAGCAAGGAGAGAGGGAGAGGTTGAGGAAGACTCCATCCAACAGCAGCACAACGGCGTGGTGGTGGTGGAGGAGCATGGCAATCCAGCAGGGCTTCGCCAAGCACCATGGGAGAGGAGGAGTAGGAAGAGAGGTAGGGCTGTGCCAGAACTTCGTGTTTAGCTCCCATGCGCCTCCCCACTATATATAGGGGTGGAGGGGCTGGTTTCTTGCCCTCCAAGTCCATTGGGGCGTTGGCCAAGGTGGGAGGAAAGAAATCTCATTATTTCCTTCCCCACCGATTGTTATCCCCCCTTTTTAGGGATCTTGATCTTATCCCTTCGGGATATGATCTTATTCCTTCTAAGGGGGGATCTTGGTGCGCCTTGACCAGGGGTGTGGGGCCTTGCCCCCACTACCCACGTCCATGTGGGTCCCCCCATGCAGGTGGGCCCCACTCCGAAACCTTCTAGAACCTTCCCGGTACAATACCGAAAAATCCCGAACATTTTCCGGTGGCCAAAATAGGACTTCCCATATATAAATCTTTACCTCCGGACCATTCCGGAACTCCTCGTGACGTCCGGGATCTCATCCGGGACTCCGAACAACATTCGGTAACCACATACAAACTTCCTTTATAACCATAGCGTCATCGAACCTTAAGTGTGTAGACCCTACGGGTTCGGGAGACATGTAGACATGACCGAGACGTTCTCCGGTCAATAACCAACAGCGGGATCTGGATACCCATGATGGCTCCCACATGTTCCACGATGATCTCATCAGATGAACCACGATGTCAAGGACTTAATCAATCCCGTATTCAATTCCCTTTGTCTATCGGTATGTTACTTGCCCGAGATTCGATCGTCGGTATCGAATACCTTGTTCAATCTCGTTACCGGCAAGTCACTTTACTCGTTCCGTAACACATCATCCCGTGATCAACTCCTTGGTCACATTGCGCATATGATGATGTCCTACCGAGTGGGCCCAGAGATACCTCTCCGTTTACACGGAGTGACAAATCCCAGTCTCGATCCGCATAAAACAATAGATACTTTCGGAGATACCTGTAGTGCACCTTTATAGTCACCCAGTTACGTTGTGACGTTTGATACACCCAAAGCACTCCTACGGTATCCAGGAGTTACACGCTCTCATGGTCGAAGGAAGAGATACTTGACATTGGCAAAGCTCTAGCAAATGAACTACACGATCTTTTGTGCTAGTCTTAGGATTGGGTCTTGTCTATCACATCATTCTCCTAATGATGTGATCCCGTTATCAACGACATCCAATGTCCATAGCCAGGAAACCATGACTATCTGTTGATCACAACGAGCTAGTCAACTAGAGGCTCACTAGGGACATATTGTGGTCTATGTATTCACATGTGTATTACGATTTCCGGATAATACAGTTATAGCATGAATAAAAGACAATTATCATGAACAAGGAAATATAATAATAATACTTTTATTATTGCCTCTAGGGCATATTTCCAACACACTAAGCCAGCGCGTGGTTCTGCGGCTGGCCGCTCCAATACAGCTTGAGGAAGAGTGTGTACTTGCTCCACGCCGGCTTGTCGGTGAGCACGGTGGCACGAGCATTGTCGCTGCCCACAACACCGCCGCGTCGTACATCACCTCCAATGCCTGCGACTGTGCCATCCGCCGTTGACGCGCGCGTAGCGGCACCATGCAAGCAGAGAAAGAAGCCGCCGCGGATGTCGACGAGGTAACGGTCAGCACGTCCCCACCCGCCGCCATCATCGAGGAGAAGTAGAACACGGGAGGACGCCTCCGATTGTATTTGTGCAAACAAGATTGTCTATCTCCATATGGTGTCTATTTGTGCAAATGGAAGCACGAACCTCAATTTTAGTGGAACCTGCTGTCAGCTGACCTCACGGTGCTCCAGGTATTTCTACATTCGTAACTAGGTACTCCCTTCGTTTCTTTTTAGTTTGCATATAAGATTTGGTCGAAGTCAAACTTTGTTAAGTTTCACTAGCTTTGTAGAAAATATATCAACATTCACACTATGGAATCAATACTATTAGATGTATGATGAAATTAATTTTCATACCATAAAACTTTAGTAGTGTAGATGTTGATATTTTTTTCTACAAAGTTAGTCAAACTTTACAAAGCTTGAATTTGACCAAATCTTATATGCAGACTAAAAAGAAATTAAGGGAGTAGAATGACTAACGCAAAATGAAATAAGCTTATTCATATGCTGACTTATGTTTGCAGTGTGGAACGAGCCTGTCATGTGTGGAGGAGAAAACAAGCACTGCAGCCGTGCCGTCAACGCAAGATAAAAGGGTTTGAGTCATTGATGGCCTGGCCGGCGAGTAGGGGTCATGCAAACGGCGGTGCATTATTTTGGTGGAACTGCACAAAAAAGATATTGGGGTTAGTCGGACAAAATTTCTACAGCCACACGGAAGGAATTGCGCTCATCGATTGGATAGAATTTCCTCCTTGCCATCATAGGACATCCCAAGGTGGAAATCAACTAACCACCAATAAAGTTATGCACAGTCTTCCTCATGCAGGTCAGTATCCCCTTCGTCTAGATGATCGTGTTTTGTCATGTCGAGCTATTGATATGTGCTACTGTTTTGCGAGACCGTTTAAGTACAATGCCTTCCTATCTTTTCACATTTGGGACAATGAAGATGATTTCAGTGGAACTGCACAAAATGGTGTGATGTTGAGTGATCTCTATTGCCTCCTCTGATAGCTGCAATGTGTCAGCGAAAATTTCAAGATGATCCAACATGCTCAAAGTGCATGCAACATTGAGCAGAAAGAAGCATGCCCAAGAAATTAATGTGTGCGTAGGGAGGCCCTTTGCTCAGAGAGGCATTGATCGTTTTTTCTTTATTTCTACACCTTTCTCACAGCTTTGTCTTGGTTATAGTCTTGTGAATCATTTAGATGCATAAACATGTTGAACTTAAGTGCTTGTGAATGTTAGCTAGTATGCATATTGTATCTTGTAAAGCTTAGTTTGAATGTTAGCGTGTCAACCTTTACAATGTATGTATATTGTGGGCATGTTATTTGACCCCTCATTTTGCCGCGCTACGACCAGTGTGATTGTCTGCATGCAGTACACCATCCTCTAATTTGGTGGATGCCAAGTCAGCCTGAAAAGGAGCTATAACTTTTTTTAAGTTGAAAAATGTTACAGATGAGGAGCCATAATTAAGATAGAGTCGTCTCTTTTTTCTTTTGAATGGGCAATAAGCTGGAGAGTGTCTCTAACGGGCTGCCTCTAGTGTTAAGGGCCTCCAGTACGAAACAAAGGCAGCTGACTAGGCCGATATAAAAGCCTATCCATCTTAAAGCCCATTTTTTGCGAGGAAAAGTCCATATTTCTTAAAGAGGGGGCGATCCTTGAAAAGCCCTCCTTCATCCTCGCTTCCACTTATATTGTAGCTCGCTAGACTCTCCCGCTTCCGTCGCCCCCAATTCCCCCTGCACCCCATCTTCCTCACTCGTACAGAAAACCCTCGCTCACCTTCTTCCTCACTCGTACAAAAAACGCTTACTCCTCTTCTTCCACTCCTACAGAAAACCCCAGCCCTCCTTCTTCCCCACTCGCACTACCACTAGAATCGTCTCTGGCTACTCTGCTCAAACCCGTGATCTCGGCGCGACGCCCGCAAGGAAAATGGAGTTGGCTGGCCCCAGTGCCAAGAAGATGAGGCTTCGGCGATGCTGGTTGTAGATCCTGCACCCAGCAACGCGGGGAGAAGCGGCGAGCCCCCCGCCCCCCACCCAGATCTGAGGAACCCGTAGAATCTCTGATGGACCACATCAGCGATCTCCTGGACGACATCTTGGGGAGATCATCTCGCTTCTCCCCACCAAGGATTGCTGCCACACACAAGTCCTCTCAACTCGGTGG
This sequence comes from Triticum dicoccoides, assembly GCF_002162155.2. Lineage (NCBI taxonomy): Eukaryota > Viridiplantae > Streptophyta > Magnoliopsida > Poales > Poaceae > Triticum > Triticum dicoccoides. Next base: position 382,512,170 of record NC_041381.1, read on the forward strand.
TGCCCTCTATGGCGCACCGCGCCCCTCAATCTCGATTGTCGTCAAATATCTGTGCTTCCTAAATTTGATCTCCTCAGAGCCATCGTCTCCTCTCACCAGCAGGGCCCCGTTCAACACCTCTACATCCCGACACGCTACCTGTTGGCCATACCCTGCATGGTGGACGCTTGGCTGACATCCCCTGAATCCGAAAAACTCCAGCAATTTGAGTTCTACCATTACCACTAAAGTTTCATACCACGAACCGAACACCAAGAATTTGTGCCCACACCTCTGTTGTCCTTCTCATGGTTTTCCTCCTCTCTCCACACCGCCACCTTTGCCCGGTGCCATCTACTAGATGATCTGGTACAAATGCTTCGACTCCCACTGTTAAAAAAACTTTCGCTTGTGGTGGTTTATCTGTCGGAGGCCTCACTGCACAGCATCATCCACTCCAGTTGCCCTGCCCTGGAGCGCCTTGCTGATTGTTTTGGGAATAGAAATCCCTATCAGTTCTCTCCAACTAAAGTTGCCTCACCTTAAAAGAATTGGAATTTGTTTTGAAGGACAACAGCTCATCATCGAAGATACCCTTCACTTCAAAGGTTGCTCCTTCATTATTGTTATAAACCTTCACAAATAATTGTCATCTCTGCGCCCAAACTGGAGACCTTGGGTGTAATTCGTGATCTGTTTAATGATCACGACAAGTTGGTGTCTGGCTCCTCACTTTTTAGGTACCGTATATTATCATCTACACATTTGTAATCATAAGCTTCATTTTTCATTTGTGCACATTAGTTTTATATCATCTTGGAGTACACTTTGGGTACTAATATTATGTTATATACTCAATAAAGAGTTCGTCCATGGATTGCCTATCAATGTTGATGGATTCTGTCAAGATCTTATATATCGGAATGATTAGTTATGATCTGAACATAATTATTGGCTTGCTGCGATGCTTTTGATGTCTGGAGAATTTATATATAAAGGTGATGGTTTCATGCACATTGAATGCCCGTATATATTGTGCTAGAATTAACCTCTCAACTGTCGCTCTTTCGACATACTCTTTTTTCAGGCATTAACTACTTTCAATCTTCATGTCTACTTAGGCACTACCACATGGAGAAAAACATATAACCAATCGGTAGCATAATAAGCACCAGGATTTTCTCAATTCTCATGATATTTGTTTCAGGACAATAATGATGGATGGATATGCACCCAACCAGGCAAATAGAAGCTTTGTCGCATTCTTCATGTCGAATGCGAGGTTACTATTGTCCGTGAGGCTTAAGTTTTTCAACAAGAGATTTCTCACGGACGGACATGTTGAACAGCAAAAAAATAATTTTAGGTGGACAAATGGGCTTCTGAACATGCTCGGCTTCTATTTACAACAAATTGTAGTCATCCTCCAATATATTTTTTTTGCACAGGATGTTGATTTTATGGATCAGACCGATCCGTTTGTTTGTGACTGCGAAAAATAGTGGTTGGGTTAGATGTTATTGCCATGTTCAATTAGGGTTTTGTTTAAATTTTATGAGCAATTAATCCTTGGGCTTTTTGTACCGTTTGTAAGCTTGAGTTACATGTTGTAGCCCTCGTACTCCCCTCCGCCTGCCACTACACTGCCGCATCTTCCACGGCTCCTATTTGTTCCCGTCCGAGGCCTCTCCGTCGTTCTCCACCTTGGTTCGCTCGCTGTGCCTACCGCCGTCTGGCGTTGTCAACATGGTCAACAACTAAGAGGAATCAGGAGATGACTATATGTGGAGAGGCTGGCAGTAGGACCCACCAGGGTCATTGCATTAGGCAAGCAGGTGCCTCATTACTACAAGACAAAAAATATTTTTGCTCCTAATTGTTTGACAACTAGGTCCCACGCCATTGTCAATGTAGTCAATAAACGAGAAAATTACACAACGAGCGGATAACACTAGGGACCCAGCAGCTCGCCCAGTTGTTTTTTAGTTTTAGAGATGGAGCTCAACTGCGCGTTGTGCGGGGGCTATGGCCCGTCTAGCCCACGCTTACACTTTTACTTAAGCACATGATGAGCCCAGTTGATATCTTTTTTCTTTCTGAAAATGGCTAGCCCAGTTTTTTTGGAGAATACCCAACCGAGGCCTACTTGCTTTTCTCAGCCCTGCTGGGCTGCAAATCTTCCAAGACGAGGAGGGATGTAAGTAGTAAGAAATGGGCTTCCCTAGAAAATGGGCTATGAGTAGTAACAAATGGGTTGTAAATTTTTAAACCAAAGCCAACCGGCAATTACATTCAAATATCGTTTTTTCTAGATTTCTCTACTCTTATAAAAAGCAGAGTTGGTGATGATGGTGTGCCTGCCATCTGCAATATAGGCTATCCGATCTATATCTAACGAATAGGAAGGAAACTATGACAGTTTACCCGCACTCCTCTCCACATTTCCAGATAAGACCTTCCCTCATTCATCCTTTTCCCCCACCAGATAAACTACTCATACAAATGCATCTTGATGTTCCGTGCAACACACGGGCATCTTGCTAGTCAAGATTTTAAACTTCATTCATTTTTTGCGGAGATTTTTTTTTGAATTTTATTTTGATATAATTTTTAAAAAGTATTTTTAGCGTGACTCGATATTTTGTGATTAAAAGAGTTCGGACCCCACCAAAATATGCAAAATTTCGTTGAATTTTTTAGCAGTGCCCAGAATATGGTCTGTAATGCTAATAGAAAGAATATGGGCTTCAAAATATCCTTAAGAATTACCAAATGGGCTATAAGTTCTTTAAAATAATGGCTAATGGGATGTATGCTATTTTCCACAGATTTGGAGGCTGACTTCTGGGCCTACTAGGTTAACGATGACGCTGTCCTAAAAAAATTGACGCGTACGCAAGGCTTTGTCAACTTAGTCAACACAGAGCAGTGACTGTTGGATGTCCATCCAACACCCATCGTGCTTCTTCAATCTCTGATCTTCCTGCTCCAGCCGCCCAAACCATCGCCGGCTGGACTGCATGCTCCCTCCTCCCGTGGTCGGCTGTGCTGCCGCCAGGCCATCCCTCTACCCACCCGCACATCCTGTTATTTTCCCGTGATGTCATCCTCACCCCGCGGCCAACCAGTCAGCCCTCGTACTCCCCTCGGCATGGACATCACTGTTGTGGCTTCGCCGGCTCCGGGTCGTTCCCTTCCTGGGCCTCACCCTCATCCACCGCGTTTGTGCTCTCGGCACAGTGTGGTCAACATGGTCAACAAACAACAGCCATTGGAAGAGGGATGTAAGTGGAGAGGCTGACAGTAGGGACCCAACCAAGCAAGTGCCTCCTTATTACATGAAAACAGTGGGGCTTCTCCGGGTCATTCCAGTTTGGGGCCTCACCGTCGTCTACCGCCCTGGTGCTCTCGGCGGTGAGGTCAACATAGTCAATGAACGACATCCATCGGAAGAGGACTGTGCGTGGAGAGGCTCATAGCTGGGTCCACGGGTGCACACAAGCAAGTGCCTCCTTATTACACGCAAAATAATGATTCCTCCACCTGACAGCTAGGACCCACTGGAAGGTCCTCTATATTTCACGAAAAAACGTTTCCCCCGCTGACAGCTCAGACCCACCAACTATATTTTCACACGCAAGGAAGTGCCTCCTTATTACGCACAAAAAATGAATACTCCCCTACTAGCTGGGACCCACAATAGTGGGAGGCTGACTTGTGGGCCTACTAAGTTGACGCAGACGGAGGGATTTGTCAACTTAGTCAATATGAACGATGCTAGCTCCAGTGACCGTACGATGTCCATCCAACGGCCATAGTGCTTCTTCAACCTCTGGTCTTCTTGCTCCAGCCGCCCAAACCAGCGCCGGTCGTGCCGCCTGCTCCTGCCTCCCGTGGCCGGCTCTGTTGCTGCGCAGGCCTGACTGCCCCACCCTACTCCAACCTATGGTCAGGCCATCCCTCTACTCACCCACAACCCATGTTACTCTGCAGCGATGACAGCCTCACACCGCAGTCGAACCAGTCAACCCTCGTACTCCTCTCCGCGTGGGCATCCACTATCGCGTCTTCCCCGACTTTGCGTCGTGCACTTCCTAGGCCTCGCCGTCATCCACCACCTTGGTGCTCTTGGCACGCCGTGGTCAATGTGGTCAAGGAACGACTTCCATCAGAAGAAGACTGTACATGGAGAGGCTGACAATTGGGTCCACGGCCGCAGCAAGGAAGTGCCTCCTTATTACACGCAAAATAATGATTCATCCACCTGACAGCGGGGACCCATCGGGCGGGCCACCATTTTTCGTGAAAAAAATGTTCCCCTAACTGTTGGGACCCACCAGCTACATCTTCGCACGCAAGGAAGTACGTCTATATTACAGGCAAAAAATATGATTCTCCCCCGACGGCTGGGACCCACTAGCTATATCTTCGCATGCAAGGAAGTGCATCCTTACCTCCCTGACAGCTCAGACCCACCCGGTCGAACCGTACATAGGGTTGTATGTCTGGTCACGAACGTGTACATACATACTGGTCGATCGGTCTGTTTGCAGGCTGCAGCGATGAATCGTGGCCGAATAAGGAAGGGCATGTGTCATAGTAGAGGCGCACACATAGCATGTCACACAGTCCCATCTATATCATGTACACGTACGTACAACCAGGGTGTAAGAAAGTAAATACGACCACGTACGTACATACGGGTGGGGTCTTGAACGCCTACTCACGCATATGTGCCGCCAAGGCTCGTGTACATGGAGATGCAACGGAGGGTAGCAACAGCGTCCTGTTCATCGGCAGCCAACCGGCTAGGTCGGAATGGAGAAACTGCATCGTGTTCATTGGGAGGCAACGGAATGCCTCCTATGCATCGAGAGCCAACCGGCTTGGACGGAACATCCAAAACGAGGCATGGCGTACCGCAGAATGGAGGAAACGGTCTTCTGTTCAACCGGCTATAGTTGAAACGGGGATCCTGTTCATCGAAGGGGTGTGGCGTACCGTAAAATGGAGGAAATAGACTTGTGCTGGAGCGCTACGGTCGAAACGGGGGTCATGTTCATCAGGAGGGTTGTGGCATACCGCAAAATGGAGGAAACAGACTTGTGTTGGAGCGTTACGGTCGAAACGGGGGTCCTGTTCATCGGAGGGGTGTGGCATACCGCAAATCGGGACTCCATAGGGCTATTGTTCACCCAGCCCTCCACGGGGTCCTCTAACAGCTACTGTTCATCCCCGGGATGCTGTTCATCCAGCCCTCCACCGGCTACTGTTCAACCAGCCCTCCACGGGGTCCTGTTCATCCACCCCCAACCAGTTTCTCGGCTGTGGCGGCCTTGTCTCGGGGTCTTGTTCATCCAGCGGCAATGGCCTACTACTACTACCACGGGTCCTGTTCATCCAGCCCCCATCGGGAATTGTTTGTCCAACTGCAACCACATATGTCTCGACTCGTTCAACCAACCCCCACCTTCATTTTTCATCTAAAGGCAGCAGGTTCGATCGGCTTCAGTTAGCAGCAGTAGCGAAGGAATCACTCGAGTTCAGTTAACAGCAAGGGATCGATCGGGGTTCAGTAACGTAGCTGGTGCAATTGCTCGGGGTTAGTTAGAGCCCAATGCCTTGGTTGGGTTCAGTTAGAGCACAACGCCTCGCACACATGCGCATACGTGTACGAGAGAAACATGCAAACCTCCGTGCATCACTCAGCCCCGACCACCCACCGTAATCGGGAACTCCCCAAAATTTTCCTCGCCCTCGCTTCTACCATGATTTTTTTCGTCATGGACGGTGATAACCCACAAGTGTAGGGGATAATTGTAGCCTCTTTCGATAAGTAAGAGTATTGAACCCAACGAGGAGCTAAAGGTAGAACAAATATCCTCCCAAGTCCTATCTGCCACTGATACGACTCTACGCATGCTTAGTGTTCGCTTTACCTAGAACAAGTATGAAACTAGAAGTACTTTGTAGGTGTTGTTGGATAGGTTTGCAAGAATATAAAGAACGCATAAATAAAAAGTAGGGGTTGTTTAGATAATGATGCAATAAAGTAAATATAGCGAGTGTGGAAAAGTGGTGGTAGGAGTTGTGAAATTGTCCCTAAGCAATTGACTACGTTACTAGACCGGTAATCACTATTGCAATTCTATTTGAGGGAGAGGCATAAGCTAACATACTTTCTCTTCTTGGATCATATGCACTTATGATTGGAACTCTAGCAAGCATCCGAAACTACTAAAGATCATTAAGGTAAAACCCAACCATAGCATTAAAGTATCAAGTCCCCTTTATCCCATACGCAAACAACCTACTTACTCGGGTCTGTGCTTCTGTCACTCATGCCACCCACCATAAGCAAATCATGAACATATTGTGAACCCTACAGCGGGGATCCCTCACGCTTGCATGACACAGAGAGCACCATAGGACAGCACCAATAATAAAACATGCAACTCAAACCAATCATAGCAATTCATCAATCACCGATAGGACAACGAAAATCTACTCAGACATCATAGGATGGCAACACATCACTGAATAATAATATGAAGCATAAAGCACCATGTTCAAGTAGAGGGTACAGCGGGTTGCGGGAGAGTGGACCGCTGGATATAGATGGGGGAAGGTGATGGAGATGTTGGTGAAGATGATGGAGGTGTTGGTGAAGATCGCGGTGATGATGATGGCCCCCGGCACCATTCCGGCGCCACAGGAAGCAAGGGGGAGAGAGCCTCCCTTCTTCTTCTTCTTCCTTGACCCCCTCCCTAGATGGGAGAAGGCTTTCCCCTCTAGTCCTTGGCTCCCATGGCTTGGGAGGGGCGAGAGCCCCTCCAAGATTGGATCTATTTCTCTGTCTCTCTCTGTTTCTGCGTTTCGGAATTCTGCCCTCACACCGTTTCTTTTATATCCGGTGATCCGTAACTCCGATTGGAATGAAACCTTCGCCCAGATCTTTTTCCAAAAATTAGCTTTCTTGCGGCCAAAGAAGGGCATCAACCGCCTTACGAGGGGCCCAGGAGGGTGGGGGCGCGCCCAACAGGAGTGGGCATGGGCCCCTGTCTCGTGGCCACCTCGGGCACCGTCTCGCATTGATTTTACTTCCCAAAAATCACAAATATTCCAAAATAATTATCCATCCGTTTTTATCCCGTTTGGACTCCGTTTGATATGGGGTTTCTGCGAAACATAAAACATGCAACAGACAGGAACTGGCACCGGGCACTGGACCAATATGTTAGTCCCAAAAAATAGTATAAAAAGTTGCCAAAACTATATGAAAGTTGTAGAATATTGGCATGGAACAATCAAAAATTATATATACGACGGAGACGTATCAGACGGCCCAAAGAATGTCATGCAGGTGCGTCTCCTGCCCGCCCAGGACGAAAAGCCCATTTGCTGTCATGTTTTTTTATCATAGAAGTAGGATCCCACCACATCTATGATGATACCGGGTTTTGTCACATTTATCGTCATAGAAGTGTCATAAGCATGACAGAAAAAATTTGTTCAGCCCAAAATGTCACAGATGTGTCTTTTTTTGTAGTGTATGGAGATAAGATTAGCTGATGGAACCTTGAGGAAACCTTATGGCATAGTGCCTGATGTTTATGTCGTATTAGGAACCTTTACTTAGCTAGTAGATCTTGTCATCATGGAAATTCCTGAAGATGATTTTTGCCCTATTATATTTGGAAGACCTTTTCTTAATACTGCAGGTGTAGATATCGATTGTAAAAGGGAGTTTGTCTCTCTAAAGTACAAGGAAGAGGTAGGAGAATTTCATTTTTCAAGACTAAAACATGGCAACAATGAAGAGAATACTATTGCACAAATGGCTGCTGTTTAATTCGGAACTCCAGAAATAGAGCTGGAAAGAAGTCTGGCTGGTTACGAAAAGAGCCCGGAAGACCCGGCTAAAGTGGAGATTCATCAGCATCTCAAAGAAGCACCAATACAAGATCCAGTTGCTAGGTTATCATAACGTTGATTCTTTGATTGTGGGTTATCAAGATCAACAGGAGGTTCAGCCTCGACATCATTGTTATTGCTAGGTTGAGCATCAACATGAACATTATCATTAACATTATCACTAGGTTCATGTTCAACACCTGATTGTGTTTCAGCATCAGAAATAGAAATATCATTGGGATTCTCAGGTGTGTCTACAACAGGTTCACTAGAAGCATGCAAAGTCCTATCATTTTTCTTTTTCTTCTTTTTAGAAGAACTAGGTGCCTCTAAATTATTTCTCTGAGAATCTTGCTTGATTCTCTTAGGGTGGCCTTCGGGATACAAAGGTTCCTAAGTCATTCTACCAGTTCTAGTAGCCACTCTAACAGTAATATCATGTTTATTATTTAATTCATCGAGCAAATCACTTTGTGTCGGATTTCGGGTTCGGGCAGACCCTTGAGGTTCGAACTCTGGGGTGCGCGCGGAGATCTCTCCTCTACCAACTCACGTCCCAAAGCTTCGCAAGGAATCTCAGCTAGAAAAGATGAACACGCGAGGGACACGGGGTTTATACTGGTTCGGGCCACCATTGTGGTGTAATACCCTACTCCAGTGTGTGGTGTGGTGGATTGCCTCAGGGGCTGATGATGAACAATACAAAGGAAGAACAGCCTCGCGAGGGATGTTCTTGTGGTGGTGTTGCCCCTTTGGAAGGGTTGGTTCCGGAGCCCTTCTACTGTGGTGGCTAGTCCTATATATAGAGAGAGGCCTTGGTCCTCTTCTCAAATATTGAGCAGGAAGGGCGCCAATAATTGGCCATTTTGAAGGGGAACATCTAGTACACTTATCCTGACTAAAGTTGGTCATCGACTGCTGTCGTGGATTTGTCACGGCAGATGTCCTTGTGAAAGGACTTAGTCGTGGAGCCATCGCTACCGGTTAACTTGAAGGGGTTAAAGCGGACACAAAGACACAAGGGTTTATACTAGTTCGGCCCCTTCGATGAAGGTAAAAGCCTACGTCTAGTTGTGATGGAATTGATGTGGTTTCGATGGCTAGGGAGCAAACAAGCTTCGCCTAGGCTCGAGTTGTTGTTGTCTGTCCTTGAACCGCCGCCGGGTTGTCCCCTTATATACACGGGTGACGCCCGTCGGTCCATAGAGTCCCACACCAGTTCATACTCGTATCCCGGTTGGTCTCTCTCTATTCCTAACTTACAATGCAAGTTTACATATCAAGCCGGTTTACGGCTACAGGTTCTAAACCGACTACAGGCCTTGGGCCTTCATCTGCTTAATCACCTTTATACTACTAATGAAGTTAACCCGGCCCAGGTAGGCCGGTTCACACCTAGTAGTAATATCCCCAACATTAGGCCCCAGATTGATTTGAACTGGTTCATGTCAATCCTTCACAAAAATCTTTGTCTTCAACATCTTCTGGTAATGGTAAACCACCATGTCATCATCATCTCTGGTTGCTGTAGACCGGCATGACATCATCACGAAGTTTAACTTTTATGACGCCTTCTTTCATTGATAGATCTGCGATACCCAAGGCAGCAGCTCCACTTTCGAATTTTGTGGCTCCTGGATTCGCGCGCCTGACACACGTCCTGTGCCTTATAAATAGGACCGAAGGGTCATTTCCTTTTCTCCCCTTCGTCTCTTTCTCTTCGTCTTCCTCGCGTCGCCAGCCTCGGAGCTCTGCCACCGCCATTGACCTCTGCACCGTCTTGGGCCGCTGCATCAACCTGAACGCTCCAGAGCACTGCGGTAGCTTTCCGCGTCTTCCTCGATTCTGGTAAGCCTTCTGCTCTTCTTAACATAGATCTGTTCTAGGGTTTCGTGTTCTTGCCGTGTTCCTCACTTGTTCATGCTCGTACCCGGACTCCTGGATAGATCTGTGAAATCCTGCTCTGACTAGCAGTAGCCTTTTAGCATCCACCTGTAGTTTCACGCTCAAGTCCATAGATCTCATCTACATACTGGCCCATTGATTCACTTCCGTTCTGCTTTAATGTTTTGAATATTTTCTGTTTTTCTGAACTTGCTTCAGATCCATTACTACAATAGGACCTTGTGAAACCTGTTTCTGCATACTTAGCCATCCGCAACCTCAATTGCTTTCAATGTTTAGATCAGGCGGTTTAACTTAATATAGGAAAAATTATTAAACCGGTATATACCATTAGTCCCCTTGTTGAACCGCCAGACTTCTTCAGTCTTATTATGCTACCTCATAGAAATCCGGTTTAAATGTACTGCCTCCGGTTTAACATTGTTCATACCAGCGCATTCTTGAACCGGAATCACTTATTTCTTGTAGATCTCATCATGGACAAACAAGTATATGAGTGCAACTGGGTTCCTTCTCGCGTCACAGAAACTTAGCTGGATGATTTAGTTTCGATTGGCGCTTTAGACAGTAAAGATACTATCCACTGGAGGGTTCCTGGTGATGAATGTCCTCCCACACCTCAAGAGGGAGAGGTTGTGATTTTTGCGGACAATTTAGCCCGAGGCTTCAAGCCGCCCGGTTCTAAATTTTACCGGGATGTGTTAGCCAATTTTCAACTTCGCCCGCAAGACACTGGCCCCAACTCTGTTACCAACTTATGTCACTTCCAAGTACTTTGTGAAGTATACCTTCAAGAAGAACCCACAGTTGAATTGTTTAGAGATTGTTTCCACTTAAAATGCCGCACAGAATTCACTGATGGTCCCAATACCGAATTGGGTGGTATGGCAATTCAGAAAAGGAAAGAAATCACTTATCCCCATGCCAGACTACACAGTCATGCCAAGGAGTGGAATGCAACATGGTTTTACTGCAAAGATACTTCCCCAGATGATGAAAATCCTTTGCCTGGCTTTCGTCCAGAGCGGCTCAGAATACACACCCCTTCCCACAAAGGTTAAGTGCCAAGGAGAGGAGTAAATATGCTCCGCAATTATCCAAGCTCCGAGCCTTCATGGCCAACGGTTTAACAGGAGTAGATCTCGCATGCTGTTGGATATCATGGAGCATACTGCCTCTCAGCCGGCGCTCCGGTTTAATGTGCAAGTATACTGGTAGCGTTGATGACCCACTCCGACACACCAACATACAGCTCTCCGATGATGAAGTCACAGATGCTGTGAAGAAAATGTTGAACGAACCGGAGCACCTCTGCCCTCAAACCGGCCTGCTCCCTTTCTGTGCTACCAACAAACCGCCAGCTGTAAGATTTTGATTATACTTTTTATTGAACCTGTTATTGCTATCTCTGTCTGACATCAATTGCTGCTTACCCAGGGTGATAATCCGTTTTGGAGCAAGAAGCTTCCACAAGACAAACCGGAGAAAGCAGAACGGTCAACGCGGCTAAAGACCAAGGTCATCAAAAAACCTGCTAAAAAGAGGAAAACCACTGCTTCATCTGATCCGGCTATTGATGATGATGTGGGTAATTCGGACCTTGAGGTAGAACTCGATTCACTAGGCTTACTTTTTACCCGCCTTATTGATGATGATACTTGTTAGCACGACGCTGAATCTAGTAATGCTGATGTCGCTGAGGTAACTATTCTCTCTTCCGATTCAGATCCTTTGCCTTTGCCAAAATTTCGCCAGGCAAACCGGAAAGTTAAATTTTCTCATCCTCTTGCTTATTTGGATCCCAAATTTCTTATGAAGACTCAGCAACATGAAGCTCGCCGCACAACCCGGCACAGCGACCAGGTAGTTACCTCCGCCGGTTTACCAAACAGTCCGGTTTGAAAACGCCGCTCCGAGGTCTCCGACCTTTTTATTAATTTATGTCCTAAAGCGGGTTTCATCCGTCAACCTCTTAATCCGTCCGACTCCGATTATCAGGTTACTTCCCATTCTTCCTCTGGTGAATCGTCGGCCACTCAGCTGCCACCACTGAAAACGGTTCTTGGGTAAGCTAGACTGAACATATGCTTCTGGTATACCACGTTATAACTTATGTTGTTCCTTGACTCTTTGTTTCTCTTTCAGGGCTAAACCTAAACCAAGCAAGAAAGCCCGCCTGAATAAAGCGGCCGAGGAAGATGTCGCCCCTGAACAGGATAAAACACCAGATCTTGAAACGTTCATTTATGAGGATATTCCCAATGATCCTCCCTTGCAAGATGATGCTATTCCTGAGAAAAGGCCTATCAATACCTCAGTCCCTGTTGACCAGCCTGCCAGCTCCATCCGGATTGATGGGTCCCGCAGTCCTTCAAAGCCTGCCGATAAACCAACCGCACGAACGCAAACCGGCGAGTCCAAGGATGATGACGTTGTAATTATCGGCGTAGGTCGCTTTGAAACAGGGAATCATGTCGCTTTGGCCAAGCATACTGTGAAATAAGATTTTTCTGTCATGAACAAAGGCAAATGGGATGTTGATCTGGAAACATATGCTGCTCTGAGTGCCCAAGATCTTTGTTCTGGTTACTTGAACCGGCTATATACTAGTCGTGACTGTGAAGCTGGCATGGTAAAGATGATGAGAGATAAATTTGAGGTAACTTCCTTGTGCTTCTTCTTTCTTTAATTACTGCCACTGTATTAATCCTCCTAGCCCCCAAGGGCCGGTTTCTAACCTTCTTCAAACCGAGACTTGAATATAGTCCTCAATACTTTGAAATCCATCAATGTAGCCCCCAAGGGCCGGTTCAACTTAGTATAGTTAAACCGGGACTCCAATAAAAATTCTAACATCAGAACATAACTGAGCAAATAGCCATTAGCCCCCAAGTGCCAAGTTGAATACCTGTATTGAGCTTGGGACTTTGCGATTTAGTAATAGATGAAAATTGAAGGTGCATTAGCCCCCAAGTATCAAGCGTATAACTTGTTATGTGGTTGGTACTTCAAATTCTTGTACCGTTTGTTGAAAGCCAAGCACTGTCTTTATGCAGGCTGAAGTGAGGATCAAAGAGGACCGGATTACTGATCTGCAGGAAATTTTGAAAACCCAACAAGCTGAAACCGACAAGGCAAGGGAAGAAATAACCAGCGCTTTGAGCATCACAGAACAGCTGAAAGAGGGATTCAAGAAGGAGCGGACTGATTGGGCCACTGAGAAGGCCGATTTAATAAAAAGAGCTGAAAACGCTGAAGCTGCCCTTAAACCGGTGGTAGATGAGCTGACCGCCGTAAAGCGGCAAGTACATTCCATGACTGCTGCTATCTTTGGTAAGCTCCTTTTGGTTTCCTGGACAACTCTAGCCTGCTTATAATAGATCCGGTTTGTGATCTTTCCTGTATTGTTACAGGTACACGCATTGGTCACTTAGGGTCAGATGTTCAGAAGAAGTTGAAGGCTGCCTACACTTTAATTGAACAGCTGTATACCAGAGTGCAACGGATCATCACCACTGCATCTCATAACAATCCGGCACCCACTTTAATCCAAGACACTCTTAATACGTTGTCAATGCTTCCTGCTCGGATTGAAGAACTGAAAAAATCTGCTGCTCGAACCAGAGCCATTAACGCCTTAATCCGGGCAAAAGCATGGGTGCCGGATTTCGATCCTGTTGAAGCAGCTCAAGGCTATCCCAGCTTGAAGGAAGATGGCTTAGAGTTCAATGAAGATGATTTGAGGGCGATAAACCATGCAGTACGCCCTCTGGCTTGTCAATTGGCTGAAGAGGCCGACTTGTCGCATTATCAAGCTCAGTACAATGATCAGAACAAAAGAGTGGCCGCACCAATTCCTGAAGCGGAGAATCTGGTTCCTCCAATCTGTAAGCATACTTACGCTCCTGATATTGAACCGTCTTCTCTGATCCATGAAGAGGCTGTCTCTCCAGCTTTAATGGGAATCGACTGGTCCACTGTTGATTTCCAGCCAATGGATAGAGATGAGGAAGCTGAAGCGGCGCGGGACGACCCACAACCATCAGAACGGTTTGATGAGCAGGCTTGAACCGGAAGCCGGTTTAAACAACTGCCTTATTATGATCCGCCAAAATAACAATGATCTTATTTGGGCACCGCGTTGCCTTGTAATAGAATAGCCAATACTTCTACTTTAAATATGCCTTCGTGCATACGTATTGATGCTTTTGCGTGAAATCCTCAACTTATATTTCCTGCAATCAGAAAATCTTGAACTGCGGTGGCGGTTATACCGCCAACCGGTTTATAACCTTGATATATATATATCAATGTATTTAAAACATATAATCAAATATGCGATACAAAATACCTGCCATCGCTGGGCATGAAGTTGGCTTAGCCAGGCTTGAAACAGAGGTTCTATAAACCATTACCATCAAAGGGGAGAAAACAACTCCCATGTAAACCGTGCTGGGTCATTATGAGCCCCCCTGCTACTTCATGATGTTAACAGGAAAGTTAAACCGGGCATATTTCTCCGGAGTACAAATGAACCAATTTCCGTCAGCTGAACCGGTAAAAAAGTGTTGTTGGTTTAAAGGAAACACAACAAAAATTGAAGAATAGTCATAAAAGAAATATGGAAGCAAAGGCAATGATAAAAACCGTTTGCAAAAACATGCTTTACTGAGTGTAACGCCCCGGTTTTCGATGCGCCAGATGTCTGCCAGTTATTTTCCGTCGTTGCCATGTCATTTGCTTGCGTGTGGCATTTTATCATGTCATCATGTGCATTGCATTGCATACGTGTTCGTCTCATGCATCCGAGCATTTTCCCCGTTATCCGTTTTGCAATCCGGCGCTCCTATGCCCTCCGGCGTTCCCCTTTTCTCTCTCGTTGTGAGCGGGTGTTAAACGTTCTCGAAATGGACCGAGGCTTGTCAAGTGGCCTTGGTATACCACTGGTAGACCGCCTGTCAAGTTTCGTGCCATTTGGAGGTCGTTTGGTACTCCAGCGGTTAACCGGGTAACCGTAAAGCCCTCTTTGAGTTGCAGCCCAACACCCCTTCCAAAGTGGCCCAAAACCCATATAAGTCTCTTCCATGCTCTCGGTCATTCGATCACGATCGTGTGGGCGAAAACCGCACTCCATTTGGAGTCTCCTAGCTCCCTCTACCTATAAATATGTCTTCCTCCCCGAATTCCCGCAGTCCAAACCCTAAAAAAACATCCCCGTCGCCCGTCGGACATGTCCGTCCCTGCCGGACGAAGTCGCCGCCGCCGCCCGGCCAACCGCGCAGCACCACGTGGCCCCGGCCACCGCGCGTCGCCCGCGGCCCGCCAGGCCCGCCGCCGGCCCCCGCGGCCCGCACCGCGCCCGTGCCCCTCCCCGCGCGCTCGCGCCGCCGCGTCCCTGCCCGCCGGCGCGCCGCCGCCGCCTCGCCCAGGCGCCTCCTCGTCCCGGCGCCGCCGGCAACCCCGCGCCCCTCCGCCGGACGCCACCCGGCGCCGCTCCCGCGCCTCCCTGCCGGCGCCTCCCCGCGCCGCCCGCGCCCCGGCCCCGCCTCCGCCGTCGCCGCGCCGACCTCCGGCCGGCCTCGCCCCGCCAGACTTCCCTGAGCACTTCCCCGGCCCTGATCCGCCGTCCCCGTCGCCTCCGGCGAAGCTCCGGCCCCACCTCGGTTCGCGTGCCCGAACCCTAGGTCTGAAATTTCGGAGGGTATATTTCACCAAGTCCTTTCTCTGACGATATTTTTATGCCTCCTTCATGCCATCATAACTCTGCATCCGTAGCTCCGTTTCGTGCGTGTAATATGTCAAATTGTTCGTCTCGACGAGTACATCATTTCACTCCATTGCATCATATTCATTTGAGGTCATCTAGATGCCTGAATCATTGTTGTAAGAGTGCTTCATAATGTTTTCTGTTGTCTGTTAACAGAACGAGCTCTTTTGTCATTTTTGCCATGATTGATGTTTGCATCCTATGAGGTTGATGTCTACATGTGTTTTGAACTATGCTATGTCTTCTTTACAGAGGTGGTTACCATTTATTTTGTGATCAATGTGGTGACTAGCACAAGCATGCAAACTAGGCTTCGTGTTAATGCTGATTTTAGTTCTTGTTCTGCTGTTATTTTGATGTCATGTAAACTTGATGCTACAGAGAGATCCATGCATATTTAGAGATATTTCAGTAAGGATGTTTTGAACATGTGGTTTTTGTCTATCCATTCATGCCCTTGGTTGCAATTATGGAGTAGTCTAGCATGTCATTTGAGTGCTCTACTTTTGCTTTAAAATGTTTCCTGGCAGATTGTTTACATGTTATTCAATTTGGCCAAGCTTGCTATAGTTGATCCATGCATGCTATGGACTTGTTCTTGACTTGGTTTGTTACACAAACATGTCTTCTTGATGATGCTATGCTTATCTTGTCATGCAATAACTTGTGGTGAGTGTATCGAGCTTGTTAAGTAGTGTTCATGATGTTGCTGTTCTGCTAGGCTGAATCTCTTATTTCGTGATGCTATATAAACATGCTTCTACTAATCATTCTATGCATAATCTGGAGATGTTCTATAAACATGTTTTGATCTACATGTCATCCTCTATCCATACATGCCCCCTGGTTGCATTTATAGGTTGCTGTAGCTTGTTCATATCTTGCTCCAAAGTTGCTTGAAATTGTTGCTGTCAGCCTGTTTACATTAAGTTCACTTGTTCCCATGTGTTTTGCTAGTGATCCATGCATCCTATGACCTTTCTATTGCCATGCTTAGCTTCACAAATATGTATTCTTACTGTTGGGTGCCTTGCCATGCCATGTTTTGCTCTGTAGTGAGTTGCACAAGCTCATCTACATGCCTTCATAATTATGTTCCTGCCATGTTTGAATCTGTATAATAACTTGCTATGTTTACGTGGGTGCCATCATATTTTCTGATCCTTTTTGGCTTATGGTCAGTAAGGGACTTTTGACTTATGCAATTAGTAGATTCATGCCATGCCTTTGTTTGCCATTATAAGTTCCTGTAACATGTTGTTTGATAGCTCTGAACATTGCATCGTGATGTTATTTTCTGCAAAGTCTGAAATTGTTATAACTTGCAATCTTACCATGTGTGTTTGAGCATGTTCTAGTGATTTCTGGAGATAGCTCAGTGTTCATGTTTTGTTATGCTTTACCTGTACATCATGTCCATGCCTTTTGTTATCATGTTGGGGTGCTGTAGCTTATTGTTTTGATGCTTGCAATATGCCTAGTTGCTGTTTTGGACAGCTTGTCCTTTAAACTTGTATAGAGTGCATGTGTTGAACCGTTGCTCCGTTTTGAGTGTGCTCTATATGAAACTTGCTTGATTTTGCAGGTAGCTTCATATTATCATGTTGCATCCATATTTTGAGGTGTTTGCTTGATGTTTGTATGCATTTTGCATCAATGCCATGTTTAACTTGTTTTGCTCATATCTTCTAAGCCGTAGCTCCGAACTTAATGAACTTTATATGTAACTTGACTAGAATCTCGTGTAGATCATCCTTGTGCATCTTAACTTGATGTTTAACTACTTGAACATAAGGTTTATTCAGATCTGGACCAATTTCGAAATATGCATATGAGGACTTACCGGAATTGTTATATGTTGTTCCCGGCCTCATTTAAACTTGCCTTGATGTGTTGTTCTTGTTTGCATCATCTCTTGCCATGAGTAGTTTCATGTAGCCTTGTCATGCATCATGCTTGTTGTGCATCATGTCTTGTTCATGTGCGGTGTGTTTACGATGTTGTGTGCTTCTTTTCGATAGTTCCTGTTTCGTTGCGATCGTGAGGATTCGTTCGTCTACGGTTTGTTCGGCTTCATCCGTTCATCTTCTTCATGGATTCGTTCTTCTTCCTTGCGGGATTTCAGGCAAGATGACCGCTACCCTGGATCTCACTACTATCATTGTTATGCTAGTTGTTTCGTTCTATCGCTATGCTGCCTTACCTATTACCTGTTTATCGAGCCATCCCATATTGCCATGAACCTCTAACCTTTGACACCTTTCCTACGCAAACCGTTGTTTGGCTATGTTACCGCTTTTGCTCAACCCTCTTATAGCGTTGCTAGTTGTAGGTGAAGTTGAAGATTGCTCTATGGTGAACAGGATTTTGGTTGGGATATCACAATATCTTTTATATTATTAATGCATCTATATACTTGGTAAAGGGTGGAAGACTCGGCATTTTGCCTAGTGTTTTGTTCCACTCTTGTCGCCCTAGTTTCCGTCATACCGGTGTTATGTTCTCGGATTTTGCGTTCCTTACGCGGTCGGGTGATTTATGGGACCCCCTCGACAGTTCGCTTTGAATAAAACTCCTCCAGCAAGGCCCAACCTCGGTTTTACCATTTGCCTCACCACCACCTATCCCTTTCCCTTGGGTCGGCCAACCCGAGGGTCATCTTTATTTTAGCCCCCCCGGGCCAGTGCTTGTCTAAGTGTTGGTCCAAACCGAGCCGCCTGCGGGGCCCCCTCGGGGCAACTCGAGGTCTAGTTTTACTCGTAGCCTGTCTCATCCGGTGTTGCCCTGAGAACAAGATATGTGCAGCTCCTATCGGGATTGTCGGCGCATCGGGCGGTCTTGTTGGTCTTGTTTTACCATTGTCGAAATGTCTTGTAAACCGGGATTCCGAGTCTGATCGGGTCTTCCTGGGAGAAGGTCTATTCCTTCGTTGATCGCGAGAGCTTGTCATGGGCTAAGTTGGGACACCCCTGCAGGGTATAATCTTTCGAAAGCCGTGCCTGCGGTTATAGGCAGATGGGAATTTGTTAATGTCCGGTTGTAGATAACTTGACACCTGATCCGAATTAAAATGCATCAACCGCGTGTGTAGCCGTGATGGTCTCTTCCCGGCGGAGTCCGGGAAGTGAACACGGTTTCTGGGTTATGTTTGACATAAGTAGGAGTTCAGGATCACTTCTTGATCATTGCTAGCTTCACGACCATTCCTTTTGTTCTCTTCTCGCTCTTATTTGCGTATGTTAGCCACCATACTTGCTTAGTCGCTGCTGCAGCCTCACCACTTTACCCCTTCCTTTCCCTTTAAGCTTTGCTAGTCTTGATACCCATGGTAATGGGATTGCTGAGTCCTCGTGGCTCACAGATTACTACAACAACAGTTGCAGGTACAGGTTATGTGATGATCATGACGCGAGAGCGATGCTTGCTTGCGTTGAGTTCTTCTTCTGCTTCTTCGATCAGGGGATAGGTTCCAGGTTGGTAGCCTGGGCTAGCAGGGTGGATGTCGTTTGAGTTTCTGTTTGTGATTCATCCGTAGACAGATGATGCTCTTATGTATTGTATTGTTGTATTCGTATGGCATTGTATGCCTTATGTATGTATCCCCATCTATTATGTAATGTTGATGTAATGATATCCACCTTGCAAAAGCGTTTCAATATGCGGGTCTATCTTTGGTGGGACCTTCGAGTTCCTTTTGGATAGGGTCGCATATTGGGCGTGACACTGAGCTGATCAGATGGTGTTACCACGGTCGGACAGGACCAAGCCCCCAATAGGAGTGACAATGGTTCAAGTCAGCCAGGTCCCCAAATGAAACCGTGGCATTTATGCCGATCAAAAGGCATGGCAATGGTTCGGGTTCGACCAAGCCCCCAAGTGATTCCGTGCCCTTAGGCCGATCAAGAGGCATGACTGGTTCAGACTTGACCATGTCCCCAAGTGATCTGGTGGCTTTCGCCTGTCAAAAGGTGTCGCATTAGTTCGGACACGACCAAGGCCCCAAGTGATATCACAAAGCTTTTTTTTTTGAAAAGCAAATTTCAAGGGGTAAACCGGAGGCCGCTTTAAAACAGAACCACTCCATGTAACCACACATGATATGAAAGGACAGAGACCCCGCTTTAGCTGAGGCTCCGGTTTTATTATATCAATGATAATATATACACTGCCATAATATGTACATAGATAGAGCCGATGGCTCAAGTGTAGTAAGGCCGAAGATGAGCTATATTCCACGACCTGTTGGTCTTCTCCTCTGATGTGCGTGAGTCTTTATGCTCTAGAATATCAATCAGATAGTACGACCCATTGTGCAGATTCTTGCTGACCACGAAAGGTCCCTCCCAAGGTGGGGATAACTTGTGCATATCCGTCTGATCTTGGATGAGCCGAAGCACCAAATCTCCTTCTTGAAAAGTTCTTGTTCTGACCCGGCGACTGTGATAGCGACGAAGATCTTGTTGATAAATCGCCGAGCAGGCAGCCGTTATGTCACGCTCCTCATCTAATAGGTCCAAAGCATCTTGCCGTGCTGTCTCATTGTCCGCTTCAACATAAGCCGCCACACGAGGCGAATCGTGCCGGATATCACTAGGGAGAACCGCCTCTGCTCCGTAGACCATAAAAAACGGTGTGTATCCTGTAGATCGGTTGGGCGTAGTGTTGATACTCCATAGCACAGATGGTAGCTCTTCAACCCAACATCCCGGTGTTCTTTGCAATGGAACCATAAGCCGGGGTTTGATGCCTCGCAAGATCTCTTGATTAGCTCGTTCTGCCTGCCCATTGGACTGGGGGTGAGCCACTGACGATACATCAAGCCGGATGTGCTCACATTCACAGAATTCCTTCATAACACCCTTGGATAAATTGGTACCATTGTCCGTAATGATGCTGTGTGGAAAGCCAAACTGGAAAATCACCTTTTTAATGAACTGCACTGTTGTAGCTACATCACACTTACTAACAGGCTCCGCTTCAACCCACTTGGTAAATTTATCGACTGCCACCAAAAGGTGGGTTTTCTTATCCTTGGACCTTTTAAAAGGTCCGACCATATCCAGCCCCCATGTTGCAAACGGCCAACTAATTGGAATCATCCTCAATTCTTGAGCCAGCACATGAGCATGCCTTGAAAATTTCTGACAGCCATCACACCGTTTAACCAAGTCCTCCGCATCAGCATGAGCTATCAACCAGTAGAACCCGTGACGAAATGCCTTAGCTACCAGAGACTTTGAACCGGCGTGGTGACCACAATCCCCTTCATGGATTTCACGTGAAAATTTCACAGCCTTCCTCAGGGGAGACGCAGCGTTGAAACGCCCCTGATACACTGCAATGATGCAATTCGCCATTGACAATAGTCATAGACTTGGATCGCCGGACTATCTGCCTGGCTAGAGTCTCATCCTCTGGCAACTCTCCCCGGTTCATGTACGCAAGATAAGGAACTGTCCAATCCGGTATAACATGCAGGGCTGCCACCAATTGAGCCTCTGGATCAGGAATAGCCAAATCCGCTTCACCTAGGAGCTTGACTGACGGATTGTGCAACACATCAAGAAAGACATTAGGCGGGACCGGTTTACGCTGAGAGCCCAACCAGCTTAAAGCGTCCGCCGCTTCATTTTTTCAACGATCCACGTGATCCACCTGATAACCCTTGAAGTGACCTGCAACAATATCCACCTCACGATGATATGCCGCCATGAGTGGGTCTTTAGAATCCCAAGTGCCAGACACCTGTTGAGCTACGAGGTCTGAGTCACCGAAGCACTTAACCCGACTTAGATTCATCTCTTTAGCCATTCGGAGACCATGGAGCAAGGCTTCATACTCAGCTGCATTATTAGTACAAGGGAACATTAAGCGGAGAACATAACAAAACTTATCACCTCGTGGGGAAGTAACACGACTCCGGCCCCTGAGCCTTCCAATTGCCTGGATCCATCAAAATGGATAGTCCAATATGTGTGACCCGGCTTCTCCTCTAGTGCTTGCAACTCAGTCCAATCATTGATGAAATCAACAAGTGCTTGAGACTTCACCGCCGTCCGGGGTACGTACTTCAATCCGTGCAGCCCAAGTTCTATAGCCCACTTGGCAAACCGGACGGTCGCCTCCCGGTTCTGTATGATATCGCCCAAGGGAGCTGAACTGACCACTGTGATAGGGTGCCCTTGGAAATACTGCTTCAACTTCCGGCTTGCCATGAAAACTCCATATACCAGCTTCTGCCAATGCGGATACCTTTGCTTGGATTCAATAAGCACCTCGCTGATATAGTAAACCGGCCGCTGAACCGGATACTCCTTGCCTGCCTCCTTGCATTCTACCACAATAGCCACGCTAACTGCACGAGCATTGGCCGCTCCGTATAACAATAACGGCTCCTTGTCGACCGGAGCTGCAAGAACGGGCGGATTGGCTAATTGCCGCTTCAAGTCCTCCAATGCTTCATCAGTAGCTGGACTCCAGATGAATTGATCTGTCTTTCTCAACATCTGGTATAAAGGGATGGCCTTCTCTCCGAGGCGGCTGATAAACCGGCTTAGTGCGGCGATCCGACCCGCCAAACGCTGAACATCGTTGATACACTTCGGTTTAGCCAGGGAGGTGATAGCCGTAATCTTATCCGGATTAGCCTCAATTCCTCTGTTGGACACAAGAAAGCCCAGTAACTTGCCTGCCGGAACACCAAAGACACATTTGGCAGGGTTAAGCATCATCTTATAAACCCGCAAGTTGTCAAAGGTTTCCTTTAAATCATCAACCAGTGTCTCCTTCTGCCTTGACTTGTGTCACATCCCTAGCTTCTGGTGCTGCCTGGTGTGTGCATCATGTTTAAATTCTGAAATTTGAACTGAGGGAAATTGGAAGCCTCAAAACCCTAAATAAAAGAGGGGCAAGAAACCCTAAAATTGCAATCAGTAAATCCAAAGTGCCCTAGAAATAGCTCTAACAATTTTGGCAAGAGTTATAAATCAAACCAAAATTTTGGGACATTTCTAAGGAATTATTGGGCTCTGATTTTAAATCAATATTCTATTTGAATTTGGAGTTATATTCATAATATATAATGAATATATTTTCAAATGACCTGAGATATTTTTGTATATGTGGAGAAGTCCATTAAGTGACTTAAAAATATCCAGGGGAGTTTTGGCACTGTTTTCAAATTCTGTTTGAATTAAAATTCAGTGCCAATTAAGTAAAACAGAACAGAAATAGGAAAAACAGAGAGAGGGAGAGAAACCTTACCTGGCAGCCCACCCACAGCCCAACACTGTGCAGCCCACCTGCGCGGCCCAGCCCACCTGGCCTCCCTAGCGACGCCACGTCGACGCCTCGTGTCCCCTCGCTCCTCTTCCTCCCTCGCTGCTCCCTCTCTCTTTCCCGAACACTCTTCCCCCCCCCCCTCCTCTGTTCTCCTCACCGAGCGGAGCCCGTCGCCGCCGCTTGCTGCTGTCGCGGCCACTGCCTCCCCCTCACCCCTCTGACGTGCCCGAGAGCCCCACCTCCGCCTTCTACGCCTCCTCGACGAGCCAAGCAACCGGGGACGCGCCGTATCGCCGCCATCGACATCATCTTCAACCTCGGGCACCGCCGATCTCCGTCGCCGATATGTCGTCCACAACCCGTCCCCGAGCCCAACGAGACCGCCGACGAACTCGTTGTGAGCTCCACTCCGTTTCCCCTCCTTAGTTTTGCTCGTTCCCGTGCCGTAGCACCCCCGCCCACATTCCCGAGCACCGCCGTCCGCCATGGCCGCGGAGCTCTCCTGACCTGAGCCCCTCTGCTCGAACCCGTGGCACCAGCGCGCTTCTGGTGGCCCACGGATGCCGTCTGTACCATCAGCTTCCCCCCTAGCGCGCCGCAGCCCCAACCCCGCACATGGCCGAACTCCGGCCGCCGCCGCAAGCTCCGCTCCAGCGAGTGCTGACCACCCCGCATCCTTCCGTCGCCGCCTCCGGATGCGCACGAGCGCTAGGAACCCACAGAGCCTCTCCGCGCGGCGTTTGGTCGCCGGAGCAAGAAACCCGAAGGCCTCCGCCGTCTCGGCCTCGCCGGCGTCAAGCCGCCGGCGGGTTAGGCCCTGTTGACCAGGGTTTGACCTCCCCGTGGGTCGATGACAGGTGGGGCCAGCCCCCTGTTAATTAGTTTAGTTTATTTTAATTTATTTAGCCACTGTTTCACTGCCATGTGGGCCCGAGGCCCTGCTAATTTGGTTTAGGTACTAATTAAATTTTAGCTAACCCACTGACCCGCTGACTGTGGGCCCCAGCCCTTCTAATTACGTTAGTTAAGAATTAACTAAACCCTGTTTAGTTCCTGTGTCACTGACATGTGGCCCCCACACGTCAGGTTTGACCTGGGCGCCCAGTTGACTCTGTGACGTCATGCCAACGTCATGCTGACGCAATAATTCCTTTCTGGAATTTAGGTAAATCTTAAATGATTTAATAATTCCAGAATATATTCTAAACTTCAATAAATCATAGAAAATTAACCATAACTCCAAATTAAATAATTTATATATGAAAAATTATCAGAAAAATTCAAGGAATCCATCTGTACCATTTTCATGCATGTTAGAACAACTTATAGCTGCTGTATAGCACAAATCAATTCAATGACATTTGAATAATCACATATGGAGTTTGAATTTGAATCTTGTATTCAAACCAACCCCATTTAACTTGTTGCTAGATGCATTAGCCCAAAACACATTCATTTTGCCATGTCATGATCATGCATCATATTGTGCATTGCATTGATTGTGTTCTTCTTTGTTGCCGGTATCTGTTCCCTCCCGGTAGACGATGTTCCGATGTTGTGATCGTTGACACTGATGAAGACTCAATGTTATCTTCAGAAGTGCCAGGCAAGCAAAACCCCCTTGTTCATTCCGATACAATCCCACTCTCTCGCACCTGCTCTCTTTTACTGCATTAGGACAACAACGATTCATCTGTTACTTGATGCGGTAGCTGAACCCCTTTATCCTTTGCATGACCTGTCATTCCACAGTAAATAGATGAAACCCACTAGCATGGGTAGGAGTTGTTTGAGCCCTGTTGTGCCTACTCATTCTTGCTTGTTTGTCATGCCTGCTACTGCTTAGAGTTGAGTCAGGTCTGATTCATCGGGGATGAATCAGAGGCGTGTGAACATGTCCTACTGTGTGTGAGCTAAGTGTGTGAACATGTTTTGGTAAAGGTAGCGGTGAGAGGCCATGTAGGAGTACATGGTGGGTTGTCTCATTGCAGCCGTCCTCAGGAACTAAGTTCTGTGTTTGTGATCCATGATTCAGCTACTACCACACATTGGGCCCGAAACCAATGGACCCTCTCGGCTTCTTGATCACCCTTGTCCTCTGTCCAGGAGTTGCAAGTAGTTTCTGGTGTTTGTAGTATGCTGGAGGCCGTGGGCAGCGCTGACCGTAGGGGTGGGCTGTGATGCGGTAGGCACGTGGCACGGTGTACCGGGCGCCCGTTTGGTGTCTCGGGAACCCTGTTCACATCGTTTGGGGCTGTGAGCGAAACTCCGGCCGGATCTCCTCATGGATGGAACCCGAATAGGCGATAAACCTGGACTAGAGACTTAGGTGATTAGGTAGGTCGTGGCCGACACCCACGTTGGGCTTCCGCTTGAAGGTTGCCGAGTACATGTCGTGTAAACGACGGTAAGTGGTGAGAGCGTGTATGAAGAAGTACACCCCTGCAGGGTTAACCTAATCTATTCGAATAGCCGTGTCCGCGGAAAAAGACTTCTGGATTGCTTATATCAGTTCATAGACAAGTGAAAGTGGATACTCTAAAATACGCAAGATAAGCGTGAGTGCTATGGATGGCGTTCTCGTAGGGAGACGGGAGCGGATCCATAGTGGTGTATTGATATGGTGAATATGTGGACTCGTGTGCGTCACCTCAAAAGAGTCGCTTGCAGTCGTAGTTTAGGATAGCCACCGAGTCAAAGCTGGCTTGCTGCAGTTAAACCCCACCACCCCTTTGTTGATAATGATGCATATGTAGATAGATCTGATGTGAGTCTTGCTGGGTACATTTGTACTCACGTTTGCCTATTTTATGTTTTTGCAGAGAGACTTCAGTCTCGCTAGTAGTACCGCGTGGACTTCGACGTTTAGCTTGTTACCTCAGCTACGATCTTGTGCCCTCGGCAAGATCTGGTAGATAGTCAGGCTTCTCAGCCTTTTCCATTTATAGTTGTCTGTACTCAGACATCATAGCTTCCGCATGTGCTTTGCCTTGTATGCTCTGAATGTCGGGTCATGAGACCCATGTTTGTAATATCTCGCTCCTCGGAGCCTATTGAATAACTACTTGAGTCGTAGAGTCATTTTGTGATGCCATGTTGTATTGCACATATCGAGCATATTGTGTGTATGTTATTGAAATGCTCGGTATGTGTGGGATCTGACTATCTAGTTGTTTATCTTTAGTAGCCTCTCTTACCGGGAAATGTCTCCTAGTGTTTCCACCGAGCCATGGTAGCTTGCTACTGCTCCGGAACACTTAGGCTGGCCGGCATGTGTCCTTCTTCGTTCCTGTGTCTGTCCCTTCGGGGAAATGTCACGCGATGAATACCAGAGTCCTATTAGCCCGCTACAGCCCGGTTCACCGGAGTCCTGCTAGCCCAGTGCTACAGCCTGGATTCACTCGCTGATGACCGACACGTTCGATGTTGGGTCATGGATGCCTGTCCCTGTAAGTTTGTGCCACTTTGGGTTTACGACTAGCCATGTCAGCCCGGGCTCCTTATCATATGGGTGCTAGCGACACTATCATATACGTGTGCCAAAAGACGCAAACGGTCCCGGGCAAAGGTAAGGCGACACCCGTGGGAGTACCGTGCGTGAGGCCGCAAAGTGATATGAGGTGTTACATGCTAGATCGATGTGGCATTGAGTCGGGGTCCTGACAACTTGACTATGATATCATCCACATAGGCGTGCACATTGCGGCCGATCTGTTTATGCAGGCAATTCTATACACACCATTGATAAGTGGCTTGGGCGCTCTTGAGCCCAAAAGGCATAGATACATAGCAGAAGGCTCCAAAGGGAGTAATAAACACCATCTTCTCCTGGTCCTTAACCGCCATTTTGATCTGATGATACCCAGAATACGCATCCAAAAAACTCAAACGCTCACAACCCGCCGTGGCATCAATAATCTGGTCAATGCGGGGGAGGGCAAAAGGATCCGCTAGACAAGCCTTGTTAAGATCCGTATAATCCACACACATACGCCAAGTGCCATTTTTCTTAAGAACCAGCACCGGATTAGCAAGCCACTCTGGATGGAACACTTCAATGATAAAACCAGCTGCTAAGAGCCTGGCCACCTCCTCCCCAATAGCTTTGCGCCTCTCTTCGTTAAACCGGCGGAGAAATTGCTTTACCGGTTTAGACTTGGGATCAACATTAAGAGTGTGCTCAGCGAGTTCCCTCGGTACACCTGGCATGTCAGAAGGCTTCCATGCAAAAATGTCCCGATTCTCACGAATGAACTCGATGAGCGCGCTTTCCTATTTAGGGTCCAAGCTGGCACTGACAGTGAACTGCTTGGACGAATCGCCGGGCACGAAGTCAACAAGCTTGGTCTCAGCCGCTGATTTGAACTTCAGATCTGAATCATGCTCCGTAGTTGGCTTCTTCAAAGGGGTCATGTCCGCCGGATCAACATTGTCCCTATAATATTTTAACTCCTTCGTGGCACAAACCGACTCTGCATAGGCCGCATCACCTTCCTCACATTCCAAAGCAATCTTGCGGCTCCCATGAACCGTTATTGTCCCTTTGTGACCCGGCATCTTGAGCTGCAAATAGATATAACAAGGCTGTGCCATGAATTTGGCATAAGCCGGCCGCCCAAACAAGGTGTGATACGGGCTCCGGATCTTCACCACCTCAAAGGTTAGTGTCTCGGATCGGGAATCATGCTCGTCCCCAAAAGCCACCTCCAGGGCTATCTTACCAACAGGATATGCTGATTTGCCAGGCACCACACCATGGAACACCGTATTAGACGGTCTGAGATCCTTGTCTGTTAGCCCCATGCGGCAGAATGTCTCATAGTACAGGATGTTAATATTGCTCCCTCCATCCATGAGTACCTTGGTGAATTTATAACCTCCCACCTGAGGGTCTACCACTAATGCCAACTGGCCCGGATTGTCAACCCGGGGGGGTGATCCTCCCTGCTCCACACGATAGGCTATTCCGACCAGTGTAAATAACGCGGTACGGCCGGTTCAACAGAGTTCACTGCTCGTTTATGAAGTTTCCGGTCGCGCTTATCCAAGCTAGTTGTGAAAACGTGATACTGCCCATTGTTCAACTATTTTGGCTGGCTCTGATAACCCGACCGCTGCTGCTGCTGTTGGTTGTAACCCCCTTGACCGTTCTGATTATCCTGGTTATTATTACCGCCCTGATTGAAACCTGAACCGGAAGCTCCATCGTGACCCGGCCCATGGAAACCGGATCCTGAGCCACCACCTGACCCACGGTCATACCGGAAGGTATTAGAGTTTTTAAATTCCTGCATAATGTAACAATCCTTCCAAAGGTGGTTAGCCGGCGCCTCCTTCGTCCCGTGTTTTGGGCAAGGCTGATTCAGCAAATAGTTTAAGCGATCCGGGTTAGGATTTGGAGCCCCATTATGATTCGCCGCTTTACCTCTGCGCCGCTGACCCTTGTCCTGCGCATTAGTGTTAGCCACAAAGTCCATGCTGCCATCCGCCTTACGCTTGCCTCCGTTTCCATGGCCCGCCGGTTTGTATTGATGCCCCTTAGAGTTGCTATTCTTTTTTCCCTTCCCTGCTTCGTCATCGTCAGTCTCGGGATCCTTGGTACTATCAGAATCAGCATACTTCACTAAAGCGGCCATGAGAGTTCCCATGTCATTACAGAACCGCTTCATACGCCCCAACTTCTGCTTTAGAGGCTTAAACCGGCAGTTGCCCTCCAGGGTTAAGATCGCAGAGTCAGCATTGATCCTGTCAGACGAGTGCAAGACTTCAGAAACGCGGCGTACCCAATGGGTTGCTGACTCTCCGTCCTCCTGAACACAAGCCGCCAAGTCTACTATGGACTTAGGCTGCTTACACGTATCTTTGAAATTCTGGATAAACCGGGTCCGCAACTGGGCCCATGAACTGATAGAATTAGGCGGCAGGCTTTTCAACCAAGTATGGGTTGTGCCTTCAAGCATCATGGTGAAGTACTTTGCACACGCGGTCTCATCCACATCCAGCATCTCCATTGCCATCTCATAACTCTCTACCCACGCTTCTGGAGATAAATCAGCGGTGTAATTTGGCACCTTGCACGGGCCCTTGAAGTCCTTGGGCAGGCGTACATTGCGTAAAGCGGGGACTAAATAGGGCACTCCCAAGCTAGATGCGACCCCTGGCCCGGCAGAGGTGGTAGGACGAACCGGTGCAAGCTGAGCCACCTTGTTCTGTGCTGCTAACTCGGTCTCCCTTCGTGCCCGGGCCCAGTCCACTACATCCTGAGCATCGTGAACACCACCGGCCGGGTTATTGCCACGGGCCGCTTCACGGCCCCGCGCATTTCTTGATATGGCCGGTTCATCCAGGCACCTACTATAGCTCCGGCTTGGACGAGGTGTGGAATGAATCTGATCGCGGCTGTATGAATATGCCTCCTGTTGAATCAAAGCGGTCCGGAGAAGTTCCTTAACCCGGCGCGTCTCTATTGCTTGCGGAGAGTCTCCTTTGACCGGGATAGCTTCTAATCGCGCAGCAGCTGCGACAAGATTGTCCATAGGATTAGAATAATGACCCGGAGGTGTCTGGACCGGCGGAGGAATCACAATGTTCTGCCGAGGAGGTTCCATCAGGCGGGGTTGGACCGTCGCTCCTGGCCCTGGTGCCTCAACCCGGTTTACCTCTAGGTGCCCCGGCGGATTACTAGTTCCAGCTCCCGGAGTGTGAAAGAGATTTCGAGGGTCGAACCCTAACGGCAGGCGTGATCTGTGCTTCTGCTTCAAGACTTCCTGTGATGCGTTCTGGTCGAGCATGAGCTTATAGGCCTGGGCGTCCAAAGCGGCCCGCTCTGCGGCCATCCTGTCCTTCTCTGCTGCCAGGTCGGCTTTGGCTTGTGCGATCTGCTCTCTCACCTTTGCAACCTCTGCATCATGGGCCTCCTGATCCGCTGGATTGGCCTCTGCCATAAGTACAGCTAGTGCATCAAACAGGTCAGACAGAACTTAAACCGATGGGCGCACAAGGCCTCCTGCCCCTGCTGCCGCTGCCGCTACTAATCCGGAGAACATTGCTGCTGCGGTCGAGGAGTGATTCGCCACCTGCGTACCGGCCATGAATATTCCAACCCGGTTGATCTGCTCAGGGGGGGTCCGGAATACTGTCGCCATCGGAACAGCCCCTAATCTGGTCGTCTTGCAACTGGTACAATGATTCGGTCTCTCCGGTTGAGGACTCGTCGCCGGAATAGACGACGGTCTCGCTACCATATTCTGACTCGTCCCCATGCTCTCCTCCGTGGATGACTCCCACGAAGGCACGCTTCACGGCCGGTTTAACCTGGGTAGATCTCGCACGCTGAGCCGTCTCAACGAGGTCGGTGCGGATGTTCGGCTCAGGCCCAGGCTCACCAATCTTGCCGATAAAAACGTGTATGCCACCAAAGGGGACCCGGTACCCGTACTCGATCGAGCCGGCTTCGGGACCCCATCCTGCATCGTCGATGTAGAGCTTGCCGCGACGACTCTTGGTCATCCGGCCCACAGCATAGCCTTCGAGTCCTTTGAGCTTGCCCTCCAAGATCATCAACCCGTCGTGCGATAGCCCCACGGTGGGCACCAACTGTCGTGGATTTGTCTTGGGCTCCACGGTGACCTCCATCCTGCCGCTCTGTTAGTCTTGGTCTTGTTGCACCGAAATGGTAGCCTTTGCCTGATGCCTTGGCATGTGCTTGCCCCCTTTGCACCAAAGAGGAAACAAGGGCACTGCACAGGCCGGCGCCCGCCTGGCGCCCGCCTGGCTTCGGTCGTCATGGCTTGCGTCATGGGCACCTCACGAGGTACCCCTGCCTTGATCTCTCCGCCTCCTCGCGAGCCTGCCTGACGAGGCCGCTCCTGAGGAAGCTTCCTTTCGTCCGCCCCGCGAGGCTTGGCCCATCACGAGGGTCTTGAGCTTGAGTTGATGAAGACGGGCCGTACTGGGCCACTGCTTGAGCCACGCCGCAGGCCGCAGGCAGGCAAGTCTGGGGACCCCCGTTCCCAGAACACCGACACTTTGAGCCTTAAGCACTTGCTCAGCTTGAGTGGTAACCATAGAAGCATATTTGCTAATGAGTTTAAGTTCATCTTTAACTCTAGCCATATAATCACTCAAGCGTCCTATCTCGAAAGCATTATTCTTTAATTCTCTACCAACATAAGCACTAAAACTTTCTTGTCTAGCCATAAAGTCAGCAAATTCATCAAAGCATGGGCTATGAAATTTAGTAGACGGGATTTCAACTTTATCATATCTATAGAGAGAATTTACCTTTACTACCTGTGTCGAGTTATCAGGACAATGTGTTTCTTCAACAGGCGGTAGATTAAGACCGTGTATTTCTTCAATAGGAGGTAAATTCTTAACATCTTCAGCTTTAATACCTTTTTATTTCATTGTTTTATTTGCCTCTTGCATATCTTCAGGACTGAGAAATAGAACACCCCTCTTCTTCGGAGTTGGTTTAGGAATAGGCTCAGGAGTTGGCTCAATTGGCTCAGGAATCGCCTCAGGAATTGGCTCAGGAAGAGTCCAATTATTTTCATTAGTCAACATATTATTCAGTAGTAATTCAGCTTGGTAGACTGTTCTTTCCCTGAAAACACAACCAGCACAACTATCCAAGTAGTCCTTGGAAGCATCGGTTAGTCCATTATAAAAGATATCAAGTATTTCATTTTTCTTAAGAGGATGATCAGGCAAAGCATTAAGTAACCGGAGAAGCCTCCCCCAAGCTTGTGGGAGACTCTCTTATTTGATTTGCGCAAAATTATATATTTCCCGCAAGGCAGCTTGTTTCTTATGAGCTGGGAAATATTTAGCATAGAAGTAATAAATCATATCATGGTGACTATGCACACAACCAGGATCAAGAGAATTAAACCAAGTTTTAGCATCACCCTTTAATGAGAATGGAAATATCTTAAGGATATAATAATAGCGAGACTTCTCATCATTAGTAAACAGGGTGGCTATATCATTCAAATTTGTAAGATGTGCCACAACAGTTTCAGATTCATAGCCATAAAAAGGATATGATTCAACTAAAGTAATGATCTCAGGATGGACAGAGAATTCATAATCATTATCAGTAACACCGATAGGTGAAGTAGCAAAAGCGGGGTAACGTTTCATTCTAGCATTAAGGGATTGATGCTTCCATTTAGCTAATAACTTCTTAAGATCATATCTATCATTGCAAGCAAAAATAGATCTAGCGGCTTCTTCATCCATAACATAACCCTCCGGAACAACAGGCAATTCATAACTAGGGGGAGAACCTTCGTCATCATTATCATCAATAACTTCATTCTCAATAATTTCATTCTCTCTAACCCTAGCAAGTTGTTCACCAAGATATTCACCTAATGGCACAGTAGTATCAAGCATAGAAGTAGTTTCATCATAAGTATCCTGCATAGCAGAAGTGGCATCATCAATAACATGCAACATATCAGAATTCATAGCAGTAGCGGGTTTAGGTGTCGCAAGCTTACTCAAAACAGAAGGAGAATCTAGTGCAGAGCTAGATGGCAGCTCCTTACCTCCCCTCGTAGTTGAGGGAAAAATCTTAGTTCTTGCGTCTTTCAAGTTCTTCATAGTGATCAGCAGATATAAATTCCAAGTGACTCAAAGAATAGAGCTATGCTCCCCGGCAACGGCGCCCGAAATTAGTCTTGATAACCCACAAGTATAGGGGATCGCAACAGCTTTTGAGGGTAGAGTATTCAACCCAAATTTATTGATTCGACACAAGGGGAGCCAAAGAATATCCTTAAGTATTAGTAGTTGAGTAGTCAATTCAACCACACCTTGATAACTTAGTATCTGCAGCAAAGTATTTAGTAGCAAAGTAGTAGCATAGTAATGGTAACAGTGGCAAAAGTAAAGATAGCAGTTTTGTAGTGATTGTAACAGTAGCAACAGAAAAGTAAATAAGCAAAGCACAATATGTGAAAAGCTCGTAGGCATTGGATCAGTGATGGATAATTATGTCGGATGCGATTCCTCATGTAATAGCTATAACATAGGGTGACACGGAACTAGCTCCAGTTCATCAATGTAATGTAGGCATGTATTCCGAATATAGTCAAACGTGCTTATGGAAAAGAACTTGCATGACATCTTTTGTCCTACCCTCCCGTGGCAGCGGGGTCCTAGTGGAAAATAAGGGATATTAAGGCCTCCTTTTAATAGAGTACCGGACCAAATCATTAACACATAGTGAATACATGAACTCCTCAAACTACGGTCATCATCGAGAAGTATCCCGATTATTGTCACTTCGGGGGTTGTTGGATCATAACACATAATAGGTGACTATAGACTTGCAAGATAGGATCAGGAACTCTCATATATTCATGAAAACATAATAGGTTCAGATCTGAAATCATGGCACTCGGGCCCTAGTGACAAGCATTAAGCATAGCAAAGTCATAGCAACATCAATCTCAGAACATAGTGGATACTAGGGATCAAACCCTAACAAAACTAACTTGATTACATGGTAAATCTCATCCAACCCATCACCGTCCAGCAAGCCTATGATGGAATTACTCACGCACGGTGGTGAGCATCATGAAATTGGTGATGGAGGATGGTTGATGATGACGACAGCGACGAATCCCCCTCTCCGGAGCGACGAATCCCAAGGTAATTTTTGCAAGCACATAAATTGTCTGTAACAGGTAATTTGATAGCAAGATAATTTGTAGCAAGTAACAAGTAGCAATAGTAACAATAAGTGCAGCAAGGTAGCCCAATCCTTTTTGTAGCAAAGGACAAGCCAAAACAATCTCTTATAGTAAGCAAAGCATTCTCGAGGACACACGGGAATTTCATCTAGTCACTTTCATCATGTTGGTTTGATTCACGTTAGCTACTTTGATAATTTGATATGTGGGTGGACCGGTGCTTGGTTTTTGTTCTTATTTGAACAAGCCTCCACTTATGATTAACCCCTCTCGCAAGCATTCGCTGTCGGATTTAGGGATCCGGCAACCCTTGAGAGGTTCGAACTCTAGGGTGCGTGCAGAGATCTCAACCTGCGCAGCGTGCCTACTTGCGATCCTCTCTAGCCTATCGCGTCGAGCTCAAAGAGACACAAAGACACAGGGATTTATACTGGTTTGGGCCACCGTTGTGTTGTAATACCCCAATCTAGTGTGGTGTGGTGGATTGCCTCGAGGGGCTATGGATGAACTAGTACAAAGGATGAACAAGCCTCAGGATGTGAGGTGTTCTTGGGCTGGTGCAGTGCTCTACTTGTTTTGATCTTCAGTCCCCTTCCTATGGTGGTGGCTAGTCCTATATATAGTGGCCTTGGTCCTCTTCCCAAATATGAGCGGGAAGGGATTCCACAGCGGTGGGATTTGAAAGGGGACAAGTAGTACAGTCTATCTTGACAAAAGTAGTCTTCACCTACAAAAAGCCTCTAGTCTTGACGCTGCGGTGGGCTCGTTGATGACCTCTGTCCTGCCATCCTGGAGGTCTTGGTCTTGTTGCACCAGAATGGAAACCTTTGGCTGATTCCTCGGGACTCTGCGCCTGTGGCTTTCCTCCCTTGCACCAAAGAGGAAACTTGTGCCCTGCGCCCCCTGGTGCCCTCCTGGCCTTGGTTGTCATGGCTCACGTCAGCTGAGCCTCATGAGATACTTGCATAGAACTCTCCGCCCCTCAGGAGCCCTCCAGAGGAGGCCACTTCCTTCGGGGGTCTTGGTATCGTCCGCCTCGCGAGGCTTGGTCCCTCACGAGGGTCTTGTGGTGTTGGTGTTGAAGTTGTGTCGTACCAGGCCGTCAACGGAGCCACGTGGTGGGCCACAGGCAGGCGGGGCTGGATACCCCCAAATCCAAGACGCCGACAATAGCCCCCGGGCCCAAGGCGCGCTCGGACTTAGCTTCTAGGCGAAGCCAAAGGGCAAGTGCGGAGCACCGTGGGCCCTAAGCGCCTGCGGCCTTGATGACGCGTGGCGATTACATGGGCGACTCCGTTTCCTCACGCTGCCTCGGCAACTGCTTGACTTGACAACTGCATGCTACATGTAGAGGGGGTCATGATGGCGCAGGGTCGTGGAGGCCGGCGGTTGGCCTCCCTTGGCTATAAATGCGAGGGAGGGGCAGAGCCCCCTGTCCATATTTCCTTCGTCTTGCTCCTGCCTGCTTCTCTCCTCTCCCTCTTGCTCCCATGCCGTCGCCGAAGAGGTTCTCAGCGGCCGAGAAGGGGAAGGCCTCCAAGGAGGGGCCAGCCTCTCCTCCTCCCAAGAGGGGTCGTGGTCGTCCCCGCAAGCACCCTGCGGTCCCTCCAGCAGCATCCAGGGGGCGCGGGCGCGCGCCCCCCAGAGGTAGCGTTGCTCTAGGCGCCCGCGATGGCACCTCCTCCCATGGCGGGGGCCACCGGCTTCGTAGCAGCCCCCATGATGAAGGGAGGTGCACTGTGATCGTGCGCCTGCCTCGGCCGCGCTTTTCCTTGCTGGAGGTGCTCCCTGAGTTCGTGGCGTGGTCGGAGAGCCCGGCTGGCACCTCGCTCCGGCTCCCACGCTTCTTCTCCGGCGAGCTCCCTTCTTTAGGGCTTAATGGCATCTGGCTGCAGGCTGACGGGTGCTACAACAGAGCTTTGTGGGTTGGTACCGAGGTCTCCGCCTCTGGCAGCGTGATGCTGGCCCGCGGCTGGCAGACCTTCGCCCGCGCGCGTGGCCTGGGCAGATGTTGCACCCTCCACTTCAAGTATGACGGCCTAGCGACCCTCTATGTGAGGGTGTTCAGGGGGGGTGGCCGCCGCATGGGGTGCTGCTCGGAGGACAGCAGTGATGATGATGGTGGCGACGGCGAGCTTGGCCTTGGCGACGCGCGCTCCCCCTCCCGTGACTGCAACTCCTCCTCGGACGAGAGCTCAAGCAGCGGTGGCTACGACCGGCCTCCGTGTCGCCGTGCTCGTGTCGAGGTTTCCGGTGGTTCTTCCCGTCGCAGTGCTCCAGTGAAGCTGGAGAGGAGCCCTGCGTGAAGTTGGGGGCCGGCGAACTTGGACTCAAGGCCGGTGGCCCCAGATCTCCTATGGAAGAACTGGTGGAGCGTCGGGCTACCTTGAGGCGCTGCTTGAGGATGCAGCGCTGGCGCCAAGCTTGTACGCCTTCGGGCCCTCTTTGTTTAGCTTTTCCTTTCTCCTGCAATCCAAAAAAGATAAGAATGTACCCTACGGGGGCGTGTAATGAACGGTTGCTGCTATGCCTTTTATGTTATAATTGTCGTCTTGATGTTGTGCTATAGTGTTTGCAATTTGAGCGGGTTAAGGTAGAAAGGCTTAGCTCGGTATGTGCAGTCGTCCTTTGCCTCATGAGAACCCGACCTCAGGTACCTGACAGGGCCCCCAGGAGATACGCCTTGTGCCCTCAGGAGTCACGGCAGGGTAGAGTTGTCCTTTGAAGAAAGAGAAAATTTGTCGTGCGACTTGCTCCTCCTTACGCGAGCCGCCTACCATAGGTTAGCTTGGACCAGCAGACTCGATCGAGGGCTCCTCGCGAGTAAGAAGCCGAAACGACGGGGTTCGGTGCGGTGTGTGCGCGCAAGGGCAAGCCCTGGGCGCACACACCTACCTAGCCCCACGCGCGAGAAACGCGAGGAGAAGTGGCGGGCGACTGCCACCTCTCTCACGTCCTTAGACCAAAACAACTTAGGAGAAAACACAAGTCAAGGAACCAGCGTTCGAGAATACCAAATCCACTAAAAGACTACTAAAAATTGCAAGCAACTCCAGAAAGCAAATGAATAGCCGCGTCCGGCACCAAATCTAATCTTCCCACCAGCGCGGAGCTAAGTGCTGCCACTAGGACGTGGGAGGGAGCCCCCATGAGGCCCCAGGGCGACTCTTAGGAGACTCCGGGGCGTGTACATCCCCACTCATTATTACATGAGAGTGTCACGAGCAGAGACCTTCACAGGCCAGAGCCTTTCTTTAGGGGTAGAACTTCCGGCGGTGCTGGATGTTCCAGGCGTTCTGGATGGGGACCCCGTCCTGTGTCTCCAGGCGCGCGGTGCCACGCCTAGATACACGGGCAATCCTAAATGGGCCCTCCCACATGGGAGAGAGCTTATGCAGCCCCTCCCTAGAGAGCACCCGCCTCAGGACGAGATCGCCCACCTATAACGTCTTGGAGCGGATGCTGCAGTAGTGGTACCGCCGCAGCACCTGCTGGTACCTCGCTACTCGGAGCGAGGCTTGACGGCGGTGTTCCTCCCCCAGCACGAGATCCATCCTCCGCGTGGCGTCCTACTGCGTTTCATCAAACGCCAGGACCCGCTTGGAGCGATGCTTAACCTCGTGAGGGAGAACCGCTTCTGCTCCATAGACGAGGAAGAATGGTGTTTCTCCTGTTGGCTTGGTCGCAGTGGTGTGGATGGACCACAACACTGACTGCAACTCGTCGAGCCAGCCCCTATCATAGGCCTCGAGCTTCTTCTTGAAGGTGCGGGTCTTGAGGCCCCTCCGGACTTCCGCATTGGCCCTCTCAGCCTGTTCATTGCTCCATGGGTGTGCTACTAAGGCGTAGTAGATCTGCGTTCCAAGGTTAGCACAGTATGTTTTGAAAAGGTTGCTAGTGAACTGTGAGCCATTGTTAGTGATGATGCGATTGGGGACCCCAAATCGGCTCACAATTCCCTTGATGAACTTGACGGCTAATGCAGCTGGGATGGCGCGCACGGCTTCTACCTCCACCCACTTGGTGAACTTGTCGATGGCGACGTAGAGGTATCGGTACCCCCCTGGCGCCCGAGGGAACGGTCCCAGGATGTCTAGCCCCCAGACCGCAAACGGCCATGTGAGCGGTATCGTCTGGAGGCCCTGCACGGGTTGATGGATCTGCTTGGCGTGAAATTGGCATGCTTCACAGGTGCGCACCAGCTCTGTAGCATCGTTGAGCATGGTGGGCCAGTAGAAGCCGCTGCGGAACGCCTTGCCCACCAGGGTGCGCGATGAGGAGTGATGCCCGCAGTCCCCACCATGTATGTCCGCCAGCAACTCGAGCCCCTGTTCCTTGGAGATGCATCGCAATGAAATGTTATTGGGCCTCCTGTGATATAACTCACCATCATTGATGCGGCGTGCGGTGGCCTGACGGGCCACGCACTTAGCATCCTCCTCCTTTTCTGGCAGGGTCCCTTGAAGCAAGTACGACTTGAACTCTTTGGTCCAGCACCCCTCCTGAGGCTCGAGCGCGAGTAGCAAGCGGGCTCCTGAGGGGTGACAACAAGCTGGAGCGCCCGCCTCGGGTGCCTGTGGCAAGTCCTCCTGAGGTGGTGCTGGAGTCGTGGCATGCGGGCTCGCAGATGGCTGAAAAGCTGCTCCTCAAACACCCCTGGCTCTTGAGGGAGCCTGCGAGAGGCTCTTTTGGCGATGTCGTATGCTTCCTTGTTTGTCCCGCGCGGCACGTGCTGCAGCTCCACGCCCATGAACCGCTTCTCCATTTTGCGCACCTCCTCTAGGTACGCCTCCATGTGCTCGTCCTTGGGCGTGTACTCCTTGTTGGAAAAATTAACGAGAAGCTGAGGGTCGCCCTTGATGGTGAGGTGCTTTACCCCCAGCGTGGCCGCGGCCCTGAGTCCAGCGAGCAGGCCTTCGAATTCTATGATGTTGTTGGAGACCTTCTCGCGCTGCTAAAAGCAGAGTTGTACTGCATAACACAGCTTGTCCTTGGTGGGTGAGATGAGGATGGCCCCCGCCCCTGCGCCTTGTCGAGCAAACGCCCGTCGAAGTACATGATCCATCCGCCCGGCTCTTCATCTCCTGGTAGGAGGGAACGATCCTCTCCTTCTCCGTTGTCTGGAGCGTCAGTCCACTCAGCCACAAAGTCCGCAAGAGCCGCGCCCGTGATGACCCTGGTGGTGCTCAACTCGAGATTCAATGCTTGAAGCTCAGTGTTCCATTCAGCAACTCGCCCGGCTGCGTTCGGGCTCCAGAGTACCCTCTCCAGCGGGTACGCTGAGACAAGTTTGATGGGGTGTCCTTGAAAGTAGTGGCGCAGCTTCCTGGAGGCGACTAGAAGTGCGAGCAAGAACTTCTGTGGCATGGGGTAGCGTGCCCGAGCCTCCCTCAATACTGTGCTGACGAAGTACACATGGTGCTCGATGAGGGGGGAAGCATCGGCAGAATCTTGCTCTTCACAAGGGCACGGGTCCTTTACGACCTCATGAGGCCCGCCCTCCGGAGCCTTGACAGCCTCGGGGTTAATCGTGGCTTCTGGAGGAATGTCGACC
Source organism: Triticum dicoccoides (assembly GCF_002162155.2). NCBI lineage: Eukaryota > Viridiplantae > Streptophyta > Magnoliopsida > Poales > Poaceae > Triticum > Triticum dicoccoides. The sequence goes on from NC_041381.1 coordinate 382,551,276, forward strand.
ACTGTGCCGGCCGAGACTTCAGACGCCTCGCCTTGGGGGTTCTGCGCCTTGTTTGCTGGTTGTGTGTCCTGCTGCGGCTTCTTGATCAGGCGCTACTTCCTTAGCGCCACAAGGGCGGCGCTGGCTGAGTGAGGGGTTGCTGCCAGATAGAGTACCAAGGGCTCGAGAGGGCGCGGTGCCACCATCACGGGTGGACTGGTCAAATATCTCTTGAGGTCCTGGAAGGCTGCGTCTGCCTCGGGGGTCCACTCGAATGGCTCCTTCCTTTTCATCAACTTGAAAACCGGGAGGGCGCACTCCCCCATCTTGGAACTGAAGCGCCCAAGTGAGGTTACGCAGCCAGCCATCTTTTGCATCTCCTTCAGGGTCTGTGGGGGGTTCATATCCTCTATCGCCTTGACCTTCTCTGGGTTAGCCTCGATCCCTCTGTGTGACACCAAGAAGCACAGCAGCTTGCCGAAGGGGACCCCAAACACACACTTCTCGGGGTTTAGCCGAAGATCCACCGTGCGCAGGCTGGCGAACGACTCCTCCAGATCTTCTATCAGGGTCCTGGCCTCTCGAGACTTCACCACTATGTCGTCAACGTAGGCCTCTGTGTTCGTCCCGAGCTGCGAACCCACTGCGATGTCCATCAACCGCTGGAAGGTTGCTCCGGCATTGCGTAGCCCAAAGGGCATGCAGGTGTAGCAATACACCCCGCATGGGGTGAGGAATGTCGTCTTCTTCACATCCTCCATGGCCATCTTGATCTGGTGGTAGCCGGAGAAGGTATCCAGGAAGCACAGCAGGTCGCACTCGACGGTGGAGCGGGAAGGGATCTTGAGGGCAGGCCTTGTTGAGGTTGGTGAAGTCGACACACATGTGCTCCTTCCCTCCTTTCTTGGGGACGATGGTGGGGTTTGCCAGCCACTCTGGGTACCGCACCTCTCTGATGACCCCTGCGGCTTGCAGCTTACGGGTTTCTTGGATCATGAAGGCCTGCTTCTCGTTGGACTGTCGGTGAGCCTTCTACTTCACAGGCCTCACATTTGGGCATACCCTCAGGTGGTGCTCGATTATCCCTCTTGGGACCCCAGCCAGGTGTTTGGGTTCCCAAGCGAATATATCCTTGTTGGCTCGCAAAAAGTTGATCAATGCCTCCTCTTGGTCCTGAGGGAGGCCAGCCCTATGGTGAAGGTGGTGCTGGCCGTCCCATCCTCGCAGACCGGCACTTGCTTCGTCTTGGTTCGGTCTTGGGAGAACAACTGCTTCTTCTTAGCAGGTGCTGCTTCCGGGGCTTCCTGGTCCCTCTTCTCGTTGGGTAGCGTAGCCGCGGCCGCCTTGAAGGCGAGCTTGAGGGCCTGCAGTGCGCCTTTGGTGTCCCCTGCCACCGTGAGGACACCGTTGCTGTCAGGCATCTTCATGAGGTTGTACGCGGGGTGAGTCGCAGCCATAAACCGGGCCAAGGCTGGGTATCCCAGAATAGCATTGTACGGCAGGTCGATCTTGGCGATGTCAAAGTCCATGAGCTCGATGCGGTAGTTGCTGCGGGTCCCAAAGGTGACAGGGAGACGGATCTGCCGCAGGGGCCTGGTGGAGCCGTCGCCAACCCCGGAGAAAGGCTTGGAGGGGCGGAGCCGGCTACACGGCACGTGGAGCAGGCCGAACGCCTGCGCGGAGAGCATGTTGAGGCTAGCTCCACTGTCGATGAGGGTCTTGGTGATCGCCACATGGCAGACGGTGGGGGTGCAGAGCATCGGGAGCGCGCCTACTCCCGTCATGGAGGTGGGGTGATCCTCGGGGCTAAAGGCGAGGTCAGCTTGGGGCGCCGCCTAGCCCGGGGGAGCCCCCGAGCCTGCCTAATTGTTGCCTCTCCACCGGTAGAAATGCTTGATGTGGCGGTCGGAGGGTGGCTCTTGCGAGCCACCTAGGAGAGCTGCGATGACCGGGGGCGCCGGTGCCGCGTAGTGGGCGAGGAAGAGGTCGCGTAGCTCCTCCCAGGAGGCCACAGATGATGCCGACAGGTTGAGCAACCAGGCATGGTGCACCTACGAGGGCTATGGGGAACCAGTTGGCCTTCACCTTGTCATCTCCGCCAGCCGCCCAAACTGCCTCCTCATATGCCTGAAGAAAGGGGCTGGATCTGCCGCACCGTCATAGCGCGGCGGCATCTCCGACCGGAACTTGGGCGGCCACTGCACCTGCCGCACGGAAAGGGCGAAGCAGCGCAGCCCCGACACTTCTCCAGGAATGCGCGTCGACAGGGCCGACGGAGGAGCGCCCGCCATGGGGTCAGTGGCATGATCTAGAGGTCGAGGAAGGAGATTCCGACGGACCCCTACCTGGCGCGCCAAATGTCGGATTTAGGGATCTGGAAACCCTTGAAGGGTTTGAACACTTGGGTGTGTGCGGAGATCTCAACCTGCCCAGCCTGCCTACTCGCGATCCTCCCTAGCCTAGCGCGTCAAGCTCAAAGAGACACAAAGACATAGAGATTTATACTAGTTCGGGCCACCGTTGTGGTGTAATACCCTAATCCAGTGTGATGTGGTGGATTTCCTCGAGGGGCTATGGATGAACTAGTACAAAGGATGAACAAGCCTCAGGAGGTGAGGTGTTCTTGGGCTGGTGCGGTGCTCTACTTGTTCTAATCTTCGGTCCCCTTCCTATGGTGGTGGCTAGTCCTATATATAGTGGCCTTGGTCCTCTTCCCAAATATGAGCGGGAAGAGATTCCACAACGGCGGGATTTGAAAGGGGATAAGTAGTACAGTCTATCCTGACAAAAGTAGTGTTCACCTGCGAAAAGCCTCTGGTCATGACGCTGCGGTGGACTCGTTGATGACCTCCGTCCTGCTATCCTGGCGGTCTTGGTCTTGTTGTACCAGAAGGGAAACCTTTGGCTGATTCCTCGGGACTCTGCACCTGTGGCTTGCCTCCCTTGCACCAAAGAGGAAACCTGCGCCCTGCGCCCGCCTGGCGCCCGCCTGGCCTTGTTTGTCATGGCTCATGTCAGCTGAGCCACATGAGATACTTGCATAGAACTCTTCGCCCCTCAGGAGCCCCCCTGAGGAGGCCACTTCCTTTGGGGGTCTTGGCGTCATCCGCCTCGCGAGGCCTGGTCCCTCACGAGGGTCTTGTGGTGTTGGTGCTAAAGTTGGGCCGTACCACGTCGTCGATGGAGCCACGTGGTGGGCCGCAGGCAGGCGGGCTGGATACCCCCAAATCCAGGACGCCGACATTCGCGACTACGAAAGAAGAATTAAGATAGAATCTAACCATAACATTAAACGATGGATCCAAATCAGAACCTTATGAAATAGCGCATAAACTAGGGTTTAAGTTTCTATGACTCTAGCAACCCATCATCTAATAACTACTCCACAATGCATTCCCTTAGGCCCAAAGATAGTGAAGTGTCATGTAGTTAACGTTCACATAACACCACTAAGGGAATCACAACATACATATCATCAAAATATCGAACGAATATCAAATTCAGATGATTACTTATGACAAGACTTCTCCCATGTCCTCAAGAACAAAAGTAACTACCTGCACAACATATTCATGCTCAAGATCAGAGGGGTATTGAATATCATATTAGATATGAACATATAATCTTCCACCAAATAACCGGCTAGCATCAACTACAAGATGTAATCAACACTACTAGTCACCCACATGTACCAATCTAAGGTTTTGATACAAAGATTGAACACAAGAGATGAACTAGGGTTTTGAGATGAGATTGTGCTATTGAAGATGTTGATCGAGATTAGCCCTCCCACGATGAGAGGGTTGTTGGTGATGACAATGGCTTTGATTTCCCCCTCCCAGAGGGAAGTATCCCCGGCGGAACCGCTCCATCAAAGAGCAAAAGTGCTCCTGCCCATGTTCTGCCTCGAGACAGCGGCGTTCCGTCCCAAAAGTCCTCTTTTTTTTCTAGGTCAAAATACCTTATATACCAGAAGATGCGCACTGGAGGTGGGCCAGGGAGCCCACTACCCACCAGGGCGCGCCTACAAGGTAGGCACGTCCTGGTGCCTAGTGGGCACCTGGGTGGCCTCCTCTAGTATTTTTAATATATTCTAAAATAAATCTCCATAAATTTTCATCTCATTTGGAGATGTGCAGAATAGGTATCTCTGACAAAGCTTTTTCAGGTCCAGAATTCCAGCTGCCGGTATTCTCCCTCTTTGTGTAAACCTTGCATATTACGGGACAAAAGGCATTAGAATTACTCCACAAAGTGTTATATTGCATAAAAGCACTATAAATAACATTAGGAAAACATGATGCAAAATGGACGTATCAACTCCCCCAAGCTTAGACCTTGCTTGTCCTCAAGCGAAAGCCAATACCGAAAATCATGTCCACATGTTTAGAGAGAGAGAGAGGTGTCGATAAACAAAATACGAACATAGTGGCATCATGATTATTATTATAACAGCAATAGACTTTATCATAAGACTTCTTATGAGCAAGTAACAACTCATCACAATATCGAAGTATAAAGCGTAAACTTTCTTGAAAACTAACAAACTATGTTCTTGGTCAACAATGCAATTGCAATCCATCATATTTTCAGGAAGGGTCTCATGTCAGAGCTTTTTAGCAAGTTCACATACTCAACCATCATTTAGTATTCTATGATCGCTAACACTCACAACATATATATGAAGCAAAAAGTTTCAACCGGACACACAGAAAGATAGGGGCTTATAATTTCACCTCCCAACTTATTAACCTCAAGGGTGATGTCAACAATAACAACTCATGATCACTCATATCCAACTGGATATATGTGCCTAGATATTTCCCCACCACATGGTGGTTGCAAAAGAGAAGATAAAAAGGAACAAAGGAGAACACTTTGACTCTTGCATAAAAAGTAAATACATAAAAGTAAAAGGTAGGCCCTTCGCAGAGGGAAGCAAAGGTTTCCATGTGCTTTTTGGTTTTGTATGCACAGTCTCTTAATGCAAAAAGAACATCGCGTTATATTGCCCCTTATGATAGCAACCTTTATTATGCAGTATGTCGCTTTTATTACTTTGCCATCACAAGTTCGTAAAACGCTTATCTTCCCTTACACTAAAAGATCAAACATATTTCAAACCCTGAAAAACAAGAACAGAGGATATTACTGCGATGCAGTGGTCAAATCATCCAAGGGTCTATATAAAGAATTTTTATCTTCGGAAACAAGTATACAATAGGAAAACAGAGTCGGGAAGGTGCCTGAGCGGCCCACAACCCACCCAGGCGCGCCTGGGGGGTAGGCGCGCCCTGGTGCCTAGTGGGCACCTGGGTTGCCTTCCTGGGTGTTTATTTTTTCTTTCTAATATTCCCAAACTGACAGAAAATATTTTTGTGGAATTTTGGAGTCCGTTTACTTACCGTATCACGTACCTCTTCCTTTTCAGGGTTCTGGAAGGTTTCTTTTATGTGTTCCTCCGGTGTCATGGTTTGGATAATGTTACTTTCAACATTAATAGGTGTACCTAAAATATAGTGCTTAATTCTTTGTCCATTGACCACCTTTGGATTAGTGCCTTCGGCATTATTGATCTTAATAGCTCTAGAGGAATAAACTTCTATAATATATGGTTCTTCCCATTTGGAAAGAAGTTTACCTGCAAAAAAACTAAAACAAGAATTGTATAATAGAACATGCTCACCTACTTTGAATTCCCGTCTTTGGATTCTCTTATCATGCCATCTTTTAACTTTCTCTTTAAACAACTTGGCATTTTCATAGGCTTGGGTTCTCCATTCATCTAAAGAGCTAATATCAAACAACCTCTTTTCACCGGCAAGTTTGAAATCAAAGTTGAGTTCTTGAATTTCCCAATATGCTTTATGTTCTAACTCAAGAGGCAAATGACAAGCTTTTCCATAAACCATTTGTATGGAGACATACCCATAGGATTCTTATAAGCTGTTCTATAGGCCCAAAGTGTATCATCAAGTTTCTTTGACCAATTCTTTCGAGACCTATTGGCAGTTTTTGTAATATCAAATTTATTTCTCTATTGCTCAACTCAACTTGACCACTAGATTGAGGATGATAGGGTGATGCAATTATATGGTTGACATCATATTTAGCAAGCAATTTACATAAAGCACCATGAGTAAAATGTGAACCACCATCGGTCATTAAATATCCAGGGACTCCAAACCCCGGGAAGATAATTTTTTTAAGCATTCTAATGGAGGTGTTATGATCAGCACTACTAGTTGGAATAGCTTCTACCCACTTAGTGACATAATCAACAACAACCAAAATATGTGTATACCCATTAGAGGAAAGAAGAGGCCCCATATAGTCAAAGCCCTAAACAACAAATGGTTCGATAACAAGTGAATAATTCATAGGCATTTCGTGACGTTTATCAGTGTTGCCAATTCTTTGACATTCATCACAAGATAAGACAAACTTATGAGCATCCTTGAAAAGAGTAGTCCAATAAAAACCAAATTGTAATACCTTGTGTGCAGTTCTGTCTCCCGCATGATGTCTCCATAGGCTTTGGAGTGACATTCCGTAGGATTTGTTCCTGTTCATGCTCAGGTATACAACGTCTAATAATACCATCTACTCCTTCTTTGTGAAGATGTGGGTCATCCCAAAAGTAATGTCTTAACAATATAATTAGCATAGTCAGCATACCAAGGAGTATTATGAGAAGCATTTATGACAGCTAGTTGTTCATCAGGGAAGCTATCAGTAATAGGTAGTGGGTCATCAAGAATATTTTCTAACCTAGACAAGTTATCATCTACGGGGTTTTCAGCTCCCTTCCTATTAGTAATATGCAAGTCAAATTCTTGTAGCAAAAGAACCCACCTAATAAGTCTATGTTTAGCATCTTTCTTTTCCATAAGGTATTTAATAACAGCATGATCGGTGTGAACAATTACTTTAGAATCAACGATGTAAGATTTGAATTTATCACAAGCAAACACAACTGCTAAGAATTCGTTTTCAGTAGTAGCATAATTTCTTTGGGCATTGTATAGTGTTTTACTAGCATAATGGATAACACTTAATTTCTTATCAACTCTTTGTCTAGAATGGCACCAACAGCACAATCACTAGCATCACACATAATTTCAAAAGGTAAGTTCCAATCAGGTGGTTGAACAATAGGTGCAGAAGTTAAGGTTTTCTTAAGTGTTTCGAAGGCTTCTGCACAATCATCATAAAAACAAATGGAACATCCTTTTGCAAGAGATTAGTAGGAGGCCTAGAAATTTTAGAGACGTCTTTAATAAACCTCCTATAGAAACCAACATGACCAAGGAAACTACGAATACCTTTAATGTCTTTAGGACATGGCATTTTCTCAATTGCATCAACTTTAGCTTTATCCACCTCAATACCTCACTCAAAAATTTTATGCCCCAAGACAATACCTTCGTTCACCATAAAGTGGCACTTCTCCCAATTCAAGACAAGATTAGTTTGTTCACATCTCTGCAAAACTCGATCAAGGTTGCTTAAGCAATCATCAAAAGAAGTTCCGTAAAAGGAGAAATCATCCATGAAAACCTCAACAGTATTTTCACAAAAATCAGAGAATATAGCAGTCATACATCTTGGAAAGGTAGCAGGTGCATTACATAAAGCAAAAGGCATACGTCTATAAGCATAAGTTCCAAAAGGACAAGTAAAGGTGGTTTTATCTTCATCATGTTGTGATATAGGTATTTGAGAGAAACCAGAATATCCGCCAAGAAAGCAAAAGTGTGTGTGCTTTGACAATCTTTCTAACATTTGATTAATGAAAGGCAACGGGTAATGATATTTTCTAGTGGATTTGTTTAATTTTCTAAAAGCAATTACCGTTCTATAGCCAGTCATTATTCTTTATAGAATGAGTTCATTTTTATCGTTAGGAACAACAGTAATACCTCCTTTTTTAGGGACACAATGAACAGGACTTACCCATCTACTATCAGCTATGGGGTAGATTATACCTACTTCCAAAAGCTTTAGTATTTCAGTTCTTACCACTTCCTTCATCTTGGGATTCAAACATCGTTGATGATCAACAACGGGTTTAGCATCAGGTTCTATATTAATCTTATGCTGACAAAGAGTAGGACTAATGCCCTTAAGATCATCAATAGTATATCCAATAGCAGCACAGTGCTTCCTCGGAAATTTTAATAATCTATTTTCTTCATGTTCTATAAGGTTAGCACTAATAATAATAGGATATATCTTTTTCTCATCAAGATAAGCATATTTCAAAGTGTCAGGCAATTGCTTCAATTCAAACACAGGATCACCTTTAGGTTGAGGAGGACCTCCTAGAGTTTCAACAGGCAAATCGTGTTTAAGGATAGGTTGTTGTTCAAAGAATATTTTATCTACTTCATTTCTTTCATGCAAGTGCATATCATTTTCATGGTCTAGCAAATATTCTTCTAGTGGATCAGTAGGAGGTACAACAATATAAGCTAGACCAATTATTTCATCCCTACTAGGTAATTCTTTATCATGAGTTTGTCTATGAAACTTAGAGAAATTAAACTCATGACACACATCACCAAAATTGACACTGACCGTTTCTTTTTCGCAATCTATATTAGCATTACTAGTGTTCAAGAAAGGTCTACCAAATATTATGGGACAAAAATCATCTTGTGGAGAACCTAGAACTTGAAAATCTGTGGGGTATTTTATTTTCCCATAGAAGACTTCAACATCTCTAACAATCCCAAGTGGTGTGATGGTGTCTCTAATTGCAAGTTTAATAGTAACATATATATCCTCTATTTCAGCAGGTGCTATCTCATTCATAATTTCTTGATATAAGGTAAAAGGAAGAGCACTCACACTAGCACCCAAATCACATAAACCATGATATCAATGGTCTCCAATTTTAACTAAGACAACATGCATGCCAACAACGGGCTTATTCTTATCTTTAGTATAGGATTTGGCAATTCTAGCAGCTTTATCATAGAAATAAATAACATGCCTATAAATATTATCCACCAAGAGATCTTTAACCATAGAAATACTAGGTTCATTTAATTTTTTAGAGGATCTAGGTACTTTAATGTTACTCTTGTTAACCACAGTTGAAACCTTAGCATCTTCCTTTATCCTAACAAGGAACTGTGTTTTTTCAATGTAAGCAGTAGGCACAACTGGATCAACATTGTAAATGATAGTTTCATCTTTAATTCTAACTAGATCCTCGATCCTTTCTTTAATAGGGGGTGATATTTAAGCCACTTCTACATAGGTAGATCAACATGATTAGCAAATGATTCATGAAAATAGGCTACTATCTCACATTCAAGTCCATATTTAGTGCTAAACTTGTGAAAAGCATCGATGTTCATAAAGGATTAACACAATCAAACTCAAGCTTTATACCTGACTCTTTACCTTCATCGAGTTCCCAATCTTCAGAGTTGCGTTTAATTCTTTCCAAAATATCCCACCTAAATTCAATAGTCTTCTTCATAAAAGAACCAGTACAAAAAGTATCGAGCATGGATTGATCGTTACGAGAAAGCCGAGCATAAAAGTTCTGTATAATAATTTCTCTTGATAGCTCATGATTAGGGCATGAATATAACATTGATTTAAGCCTCCCTCAAGCTAGAGCAATACTTTCTCCTTCACGAGGCCAAAAATTATATATATAATTTCGGTCACGATGAACTAGATGCACAGGATAAAACTTTTGGTGAAATTCCAATTTCAATCGATTCCAATCCCAAGCTCCAATATCATCACATATCCTATACCATGTCAATGATTTTATCTTCAAAGATAAAGGGAAAACCTTCTTCTTAACTTCATCTCCGGGTAAACTTGCAAGCTTAAACAATCCACAAATTTCGTCCACATATATCAAATGCATATCAGGATGCTTCGTTCCATCTCCTACATAAAGATTAGCTACCAGTTTCTCTATCATACTTGAATGAATTTCATAATCAATATTTTTAGTAGGTGTAGTAGGTTGAGGAGCAAGGTTTTGTGCTTCCAGACAAGGTGAAGGTACCCCGAACAAACCCCTCAAAGATTGTTTTCCATAGTGAGTAACAGTAAATTTTAGCACGTAATATAAAATTTTCCTTACCAATTTCCACTTACCAAGATCGCCTCACTCCCCGACGACGGTGCCAAAAAAGAGTCTTGATGACCCACAAGTATAGGGGATAAATCTAGGCCTTTCGATAAGTAAGAGTGTTGAACCCAACGAGGAGCGGAAGGAAATGGCAAGCAGTTTTCAGCAAGGTAATTTCTGCAAGCACTGAAATTGTCGGTAACAGGTAATTTGATAGCAAGATAATTTGTAGCAAGTAACAAGTAGCAATAGTAACAATAAGTGCTGCAAGGTAGCCCAATCCTTTTGTAGCAAAGGACAGTCCAAAACAATTTCTTATAGTAAGCAAAGCATTCTTGAGGACACAAGGGAATTTCATCTAGTCACTTTCATCATGTTGGTTTGATACGCGTTCACTACTTTGATAATTTGATATGTGGGTGGATCGGTGCTTGGGTGTTGTTATTACTTGAACAAGCCTCTTGCTTATGATTAACCCCTCTCGCAAGCATCCGAAACTACGAAAGAAGAATTAAGATAGAATCTAACCATAGTATTAAACAATGGATCCAAATTAGCACCTTACGAAATAGCGCATAAACTAGGGTTTAAGTTTTTGTCACTCTAGCAACCCATCATCTAATAACTACTCCACAATGCATTCCCTTAGGCCCAAAGATGGTGAAGTGTCATGTAGTCGACATTCACATAACACCACTAAGGGAATCACAACATACATATCATCAAAATATCGAACGAATATCAAATTCAAATGATTACTTATGACAAGACTTCTCCCATGTCCTCAAGAACAAAAGTAACTACTCACACAACATATTCATGCTCAAGATCAGAGGGGTATTGAACATCATATTAGATCTGAACATATAATCTTCCACCAAATGTAATCAACACTACTAGTCACCCACAGGGCTAGCATCACTACAAGATGTAATCAACACTACTAGTCACCCACAGGTACCAATACGAGGTTTTGATACAAAGGTTGAACACAAGAGATGAACTAGGGTTTTGAGATGAGATTGTACTGTTGAAGATGTTGATGGATATTATCCCTCCCACGATGAGAGGGTTGTTGGTGATGACAATGGCTTCAATTTCACCCTCCCGAAGGGAAGTATCCCCGACGGAATCGCTCCGCCGGAGAGCAAAAGTGCTCGTGCCCAAGTTCCGCCTAGAGATGGCAGTGCTCCGTCCTGAAAGTCCTCTCTTTGTTCTTAGGTCAAAAAACCTTATATACGAAAAGATGGGCACCGGAGGTGGGCCAGGGAGCCCACTACCCACCAGGGCGTGCCTAGGGGGGGTAGGCGTGCCTTTGTGCCTCTCCTCTAGTATTTATTTTCTCCAATATTTTTATTATATTCCAAAATAAATCTCCGTGAAATTTCAGCTAATTTGGATATGTGCAGAATAGGTATCTCTAACGTAGCTCAGGTCCAGGATTCCAGCTGCCGGTATTCTCCCTCTTTGTGTAAACCTTGCACATTATGAGAGAAAAGGAATTAGAATTACTCCACAGAGTGTTATATTGCATAAAAACACTATAAATAAGAGTAGGAAAACATGATGCAAAATGGACTTATTAGTATGCACCTACTATGTGCGATGATCCGCATACCCCAAAGTGACAATAGTTGGGGTTCACTCCGGTGATGGTCGTAGTACGAGGATTTCATGTATTCACTAAGTGCTAATGTTTTGTTCTGCTTCTCTATTAAAAGGAGGCCTTAATATCCCTTAGATTTCCCTGTGGACTCCGCTGCCACGGGAGCGTAGGACAAAAGATGCCATGCAAGTTCTTATTATAAGCATGTATGACTATATATGGAATACATGCCTACATTTAATTGATGAGTTGGAGTTATTGTGTATTGTTCTAGGTTGTGACTATTATGTGATGAATATCATCCGACACAAATATCCATCGCTAATCCAATGCCTGCGTTTTTCTCATATTGATCGATACCTCTCCAATGTGTCTATAATTTTTTATTGTTCCATGCTATTATAGTATCAATCTTGGATGTTTTATATACACTTACAAGCAATTATATATCATTTTTGGGGATTAACATATTAACTTAGTGCCTAGTGACAGTTGCTGTTTTTTTGCCTGTTTTTGGTTTTTCGGAATATCAGTACCAAACGAAGTCCAAATGCCACAATTTTTTTGGAGATTTTTTCTAGACATGAGAGACCCTAGAAGCTTTGAGAGGGGACGAGAAGATGGAGCAGTGGCCCACGAGGCACCAGGGCACACCCTGGTGGCTTGTGGGGTCCACGTGGCTCCGTTTGACCTAACTCTGCCCCTATAAATTCTCTAAAATCGGGAAACCAACAGAGGAGTCCATGAAATACTTTTTCTGCTGCCGCAAGCTTCTATTCTTGAAAGATCCCATCTCGAGGCCTTTTTCGGCACTCTTTGGGAGGGGGATTCGGTCATGGATGGGCTCTACATCATCCTTGCTACCCTTCCGATGATGCTGAGTAGTTTACCATAGACCTACGGGTCCATAGTTAGTAGCTAGATGGATTCTTCTCTCTTTTTGATCTTCAATACAATGTTCTCCTTGATGTTCTTGGAGTTCTATCCGGTGCAATCACTTTTTGTGTTGTGTTTGTTGGGATCCGATGAATTGTGAGTTTATGATCAGATTATCCATGAATATTATTTGAGTTTTCTCTAAACTCTTTTATGCATGATTGTTATAGGTTTCTCTCCAATCTATCCGTTTGGTTTGGCCAACTAGATTGATTTATCTTGCAATGGGAAATGTGCTTTGTAATGGTTCGATCTTGCGGTGCTCCATCCCAGTGACAGAAGGAGACATGACATGTATTGTATCATTTCTATTAAGGGTAAAAAGATGGGGTTTATTCATGCGCGACTTTACTTTGTCTACTTCATGTCATCTTACTTAAGGCCTTACTCCATTCTTTATCAACTTAATACTCTAGATGCATGCTGGATAGCGGTCGATGTGTGGAGTAATAGTAGTAGATGCAGAATCGTTTCAGTCTACTTGTCTCGGACGTGATGCCTATACACATGATCATTGCCTTGGATATCGTCACGATTATTTGCGTTTCTGTCAATAGCTCAACAGTATTTTGTTTACCCACCGTATGCTATTTCAAGAGAGAAGCCTCTAGTGAAAACTATGACCCCTGGGTATACCTTTATCATATATTAAAAATCCTAAAAAATACCTTGTTGCACGTTTACCTTATTCATTTTATTTTGTATTTTTGTTCGATCTATCTATCTATCACCATACAAAATCTTGCAAATAACCGCCAAGGGATTGACAACCCCTTGTTCGCATTGGGTGCGAGTATTTGTTACTTTGTGTGCAGGTGCTGCTAACGAGCTGTTGTGTGATTCTCCTACGGTATTGATAATCTTGGTTTCATAGCTGAGGGAAATACTTATCTCTAATGTATTGCATCATCCCCTCCTCTTTGGGTAAATCCCAACGTAGCTCACAAGTAGCATTGATCTTTGCTAAGTTACTACTGTTGTTGTTACAATCACTATAAACTGCTACTGTCACTATTCCTGTTACTATTGCTACTATTACTACTACTATCATAACTATCAAACTACTGTGCAACTAAACACTTTGCTACAGAGATATTATTTCCCAGGTGTGGTTGAATTGACAACTCAACTACTAAGGCTCATAAATATTCTTTGGCTCCCATTGTGTCGAATCAATAAATTTTGGGTCAAATACTACCCTCGAATACTGTCTCGATCCCCAATACTTATGGATTTTCAATAAGGAAAAAATAGACGCCATAGAAAAGCTCCTTATCCTTGAGACATAAGAGGAATAAGGAGTTTACTTGGACATGTTGGCTTCTATAGACGCTTCATTAAAAACTTTTCTAGTATTTCGAAACCTTTGACTAACCTCTTTCAAAAAAGTGTTATGTTCATGTTCAATGACGAGTGCAAGGCTTATTTTTAGAAACTCAAACATGCCTTACTAAATGCACCTATTATTATACCTCCGAATTGGGACCAACCTTTTGCAGTAGTATGTGAGACTGATGACAACACGATAGATGAGGTGTTGGGCCAACGGGAAGGTAACATCTTTAATATTATTTACTATGCTAGTCACACTCTTACAAAAGCTCAAAGAAATTATGCTAAGAATGATAGAGAGTTATATGCAGTGATTTTTGCTTGTGAAAAGTCCAGGCCCTACATCACCGACACCAAGGTCATATTCTGCACAGATCGTCAAGCAATAAAGTAAGTCCTTGATAATAAAGATACGAAGCCTCGATGGATGAGGTGCTCTCTTATTTTGCAGGAATTTCAAAGTAAGATATTAGATCGTACAGAGATAAATGAAGCATTGACAACATCTCCTTATTGGAAGAAGAGCATGAGTACCCAGGAACGAGAATATGTATCCCATATGGAATGGTGGTGGCCTTGGATCGGGAAACCACCCGTACCTTCGGGGATACTGGGGCCCCGATCATTGGATTGGAAGAACCATTCCTTAACTGAGGATAAGAGAAGAAAGTGATGTCAAATTGTTTGATTATACTAATTCTTTGCACCCCCTCAAGCTCCAAAAGACATCTTCATCGCTTCATTTCCGAAGAGAAAAGAAACCGGGCACGAAGACGTACCTTAAAAACAAGGGCTGGGAAAGGCATGGACATTCGCATGGATTCTCCCGAAAACCTTAAGTATTGCTCTTCTCCTCTTTGTTTTGTTTTTCTATAAAATTCCTTTTGTTTTCTTAGTCATATGATCAGTCATACGATCGCTCGCGATCGTGAAACGCCATCGTTGGCTCTGTAAGTTTGGGTTATTGAGGCGAATGACCAAATGACCAGCCACGTGATTGCCCTATGGTCACATGGAACGTCGTCGATCACTCTGTTACCCGGAACTAACTTTTGTCTCCTTTTTGCATGTTAAAAAATATATTACACGGGGCGGAGGAAGGAAAACAAGCGTCCATGCAGGCGGGTATGACCGGCCGGAACACCGTACGCTCTATATAGGGAGAACTCGATCGAAAGGATC
Organism: Triticum dicoccoides; assembly: GCF_002162155.2. Taxonomy (NCBI): domain Eukaryota; kingdom Viridiplantae; phylum Streptophyta; class Magnoliopsida; order Poales; family Poaceae; genus Triticum; species Triticum dicoccoides. Next base: position 382,566,416 of record NC_041381.1, read on the forward strand.
CATGCAGCCGTTCGTGTGATCGTACGCGGTTGTATGGAAGGTCGTCGATCATGATTTATTTCCGATCTTTAACAGATTTTTGTCTGATTCTGTTTGGTTTGTTTTAGATTCTTTTTAACTTCCTTATCTCATTAAAACTTGCGCCCCTAACCTCTTATACATAGAGCCCTTCCCCCTTCTTCATCAAATCTAACAAATTAATCTAGCTTAAGAATTTTCTAGTTTTCAACTGCAGGAAGCTATGGCTCATTTGTGGGATGAGAGGCAAACCTCCTCTCAAGAGGAGGAGAATATGGAGCAAGAAGGCTATGACTCTCCGACAAGCAAGAGGGAGAGGACCCATCATGTTCAATGACCCTAAGGAGGCAGAGCCCTTCGAGGAAGAAGAGGAACAAGAGGAGAAGAAGTCGGAGGCCATCCCCACTGAATTTCTCAAGGTCATCACCGTCAGGAACTGACTCGACTTCATCAAGGACACTTCCATCGTGTTGGGTAGGTGTGGTTTCAGGAATTGCACTATCCACGAGCTGATGGGAGAGTCTCAAGAGATCAAACCCAGGGCACGTAAGATGCACACAATCGGTGCATGCATCCAAGTGGGGCCCACAAGAAAGCGGCGTTTAACCAATCCAGCACCATCTGCTCAGCTCGAGGTACAAGTCAATAGTTCTAAGATTGAAACTAAAATTATGACTGAGCAAATCAGGGAGATGGAAGTGGTGTTGGCTACAAAGACTCGTGGGGCTCTGAACACGAGCTTGCGAATCATCGCCAACTAAGATGAGACGCTGCGCATATACCATTCTCGTATAATGGGCCACCAACAAGCTTCTGATAAATGTCCTTACCGATGTTACCACTCCACCTCTAGAGAAGAACATTGGTATCAATAAAAATGATAAATAAATCCAACCGGCTTAGCATGTTAAGCTTGGGGGGATTTTGAAGCCCTTTGTATCCCTTATCACTCTCCAGTTAAATTTCAGTGAAATTGTTTTGCTTAGTTTTAATAAACTTGGGCAATCATGCTTTCTTGATAGAGGAAGGAGTCATATTCAATGAGTGAGGGGTATTTAAATGGATGTTCTATTATGGTGTTTTGTTTGAAATTGCTTTGAATATTAGGCCCTGTTGTGTGCTAAATATTTTTGCTTAAATAGGATACTTATAAGTCTTCCACATCTTTAGTATCGATTTGGAAGAAGCGGTTAACAACGTGATGGGATAGATCACCTTTATTTCAATTTTTCTTGTAATAACTTGGTGAAGTCAAAAGGCTCATGATCCAAGAATATAAAAGAACAAGTTGCTTCTATGGTAGAAATAACAATGGAAACAAAAACTGAAATACCTATGCAAAACCCCTTTGTAAATGCAAAGAATCAAGCATGTCTCCACATGCCACACACAAAGTAAAGGAAAAGAAAATTGCACCGACATGGGATAGACTTGGTTTCTCAAGAAAAAGGGGAAAGAAGAAATTATATTTTCTAAACAAAAACCGGGGTGGCTTGTTCGTCCCGAAGAATGGAGAAATTATCGCTTAGAGATGAATCACATCTTATTAATGATAGATAGTAAGGCGTGGAAGCATTCATGCTCATCTGATTAATGCAGAGATATGACAGTGCACGGAAGGATCGATCATATAATACACATTCTGAAATCTCGTGATGGACTCATCCATTTTTTATATCCACGCCTCATGAAAAGGACGACCTCTTTTGTTACAAGTTGCGGCATTTGCTCGGGGACGAGCAAATCTTTAAGCTTGGGGGAGTTGATGAATAATTCCAGTTGTTATTTTGTCCTTTTATAATAGGCTTTCCGAAATTTTACCACGTACACGCACTTCTTTTGTTAATTTTCCCAGGAAACACTTTTAGAGCAAATAAATACTTATGGAAGGAATCTCAGGAAATAATGATGAAATCATGTTATTTCATGTGAGAATATCCTTCCATAGAACAATAAAGCAAAAGGGCCAAAGAAGAAGCATGGGCAGACACTCAAGACCAAAAGATGACCAACCATGCGACCGCAAGCGGTCGTATCGAGTGCCAGGAGGACTGCCTCGTCAACTATTTTCACCCCGTGGAATCAGAACGGGGAACAAATGCCCAGAGACACGAGAAACTCATTCAAAAGGAGGAACTATAGCCTCTGAGTCAGTCCAGAGGGGGAGCTTCTCAAGGAGGAGATCGCCATCTTCATCCTCGTCCACAAGGGAGGCTTCAACATCATCACCAATGTCATCATCATCATCATCATCCACATCTTGTTCGTTGTAACTCATCAAGAACCCTAGTGGATTGACTTGAGTGTTACATGTGTAATCTCTCCATGTTCACCATTACCATCTGTATGATGTTTGTTCCCTCGATGTGTGAGTAGTTCCTCTAGTTCTAGGGGATGAATGAACCCTAGTGTGTAATAGATCGTTTGGTCCTAGGATATAATATCCTCTTTGCATGTTTATGTTAATGATCTTCTTGATGTTGGATGAAGTCGACCATCCAATGTATGCTAGTTTTGGACGGAAGGTTATTACTGTTGGCGGACCGGCTGGTTATGAAGGTAGGTGACGTGATAGGCCCTATCTCCCTTCATCCCAGACCACTGCAGCAGGGGGTAAGATAGAGACCACCTATAGGCGCGCGTCCAAATGGACCTATGCCCCCTTAATCACCATTTGGTAACCGGAGTGGAGAAGAACGGTGTTGGCGTATGCGATATGGGGCTGCCGAATATATGCACGTATATGTACCGGCTCTGCCCACAAATAGAAATATGCAAAGTAGCTTAGGAATCCGACGTAGAATTATGTTTAGGCACCGCTATAGGTGCATGCTAGTGGGGACTCCGGACTCCTTGGGAACACCTTCATCTCACCGGTTTGAGTGCTCTTTTGTCCAACCTTTGTTGTTTATTTTTACCACATTATTACTTTTACGCTCGCTACACCATTATATTTATCTTATCCTGCTTTGGATAACTTACAGCTTGCGCACATTTCATTTCAACCCCTTCAAGAGACAAAAGATTGATTCATGTGCTCCCTGTGGGATGGATACTCTTGCTTGGAAAAAGTTACAACTAAACCATGTGCACTTGTAATAGGACATCAGAGTGGAGACGAGAGGACGCCCATATCCCACATGCATTTATTTGGGTTTGAAAAATAGTTGTGGCATTTGATTCAAGTGTCGAAATTCAGATTTGTTTTCACCGTTGGATTTCTCGTGGAGAGCGTCCAAAGCTAAGCGGTGTC
>NC_041381.1:382569977-382621077 GCF_002162155.2 Triticum dicoccoides
CAGAGTAGAAGAACAAAGGAGCAGCCTTGCGACATGGAGCAACTTGCAGGGGGGGGGGGGGGGGAGAGCACATCCATGCGCACAGAAAAAGATGTGATCCTTAGGGTTGCCCCTTTCCTCTATTTATATAGGCCAAGAGGAGGAGGCCAACATGGAGAGGGGCTACCCCCATGGGGTGCACCCCATCTATGGCTGGCTGCACCCCAAGGGGTGCGCCATGTCCTCCAACCCTAGCCGCACCTAGGGGCTTACCCGTAGCGCCTCGAGACCGACACTATGAAGATCTACCAACCTCCCCATAGAAATCGATCCCAAGGTCACTGAAGCTTCACAAGGTGAACACACCAAAACGTGCCCGCCATATGGAAGAGTTGATATCACGACAGAGATTACAAACCATAATACACATACAGTATCTCATACAACCAGGGTTCTACGGCCAAAATCCAACTCATACAACGAAAGGGAAGAAGTAGGAATAAGAATTGCCTTAAGAAGGCACAATGTAAAGCAAACGACGTCCATAACCCTGGCCAGACCGTTGTGTGAAGGGCAACCAAGCTAATGTCGTCCATCACCATACATGTAAGTTGCATATGTATCTGTTGTTATTGTGGCAAGGATGAGTACTTTTGGTAGTCAACAAGTATCATTACCAAAGGTACTAGAACTAACAATACTTATGGGTGTGGTAGAGGTAAAGTGGTGTGGTTGCGACAAGCGGCTAAGCACTATACTATAATTACATCTATCAGATTAAGATGAGAAGCGCACCCAAAGAAGGAACTCTTGAACTAAACCTCATAATCTTCACCCACCTAGGCAAAACATAACACTACTTTGTCCTCTCCTTCGGCTATAAATCCTTTGAACAATTGGGTGATCCAACCGACCCGACAAAAAAGCTGCCCAAGAAGATTAGAAGGGTGTTCCGGGGACAGAAGTGGGAGAAGGAGAAGCGAGAAGGGGCGGTGACAAGATGACAGAGAGGTTCGAGGGCATTTTGGCGAAAAGGAGACATGTGTCAACCGCTCCGACGTGAAGGAGGAAAAGAAGGTGGAGAGATTTAATGTCTTTATGGCAGCAGCCGAGAGGAAGATCAACCTTGAAGGGAAGAAGACCAAACTGAAAAAGAGAAGGATTGAGCTCACTGCCGCTTCAGAGGATACTAGAGTGTTGACCATGAGAATGAACGACTTGGATGACGATGCGGTGACGATTGTGCGTGCCGTCCATGTCAAGATGTTGAAGCGTTTGGCGGTCGAGAAGGAGGCGAGTGGTGTGGAGTAGTTGGCGGCGGAGTGAGCGGTGAGGCTCAACCAGTCTAGCAAGGCAAAATTGCCTCTTTTTTTTTGGTGGGACCGTCGAATAGATACCTTTTTTTCAGGCGCATGTAAAACTATGAGCATTCCCTTTTTTTGTGATTGGGCTATGAACATCACGGTTAATTTGTTTATATTGCTATCTACTCCCTTCGTTTTAAAATAGATGACTTAATTTTGTACTAACTTTAATGAAATATTTGAAATAAAATTGGCCGAACATGAATACGATGATCGCCTCCCGTATCAATATCCGCTGTATGTCCGTTTTAGGGGTCATTGGAAATGATGCCCTGAGCTGGTTAGCATTTCTCTTCAGTCAGTGCGCTGGCGGTACCAAGTCCTGTCGCGTTCACGGTGTGAATCAGCAAAGCAACGCCGTGCGTTCACCCGCGTGCTCGACGGCGATCACTCATCAGCGGTCCTGCGTTTGTCGTCGCGTGGAGCCATCAACCATGGTCTCGCTGCTCGCGGTTGCGGTCTTTTGTCGTACTCCGTGACATCGATTAAACAAGTGAGGAGCCGGGGCCAGCCCAGCCGCGCACGGCACACATGGGGTGCCTGCGACCGCAGGTGCGAGCGACACCAGGCACGTCTCGACGCGCGAGCGGGGACTCGGGCTGTGTACTACTAGTACGTGGGTGGCGGAGGACGCGCGTACGTGGCCGCGAGGCGCGCTTGGTTTTCGATAGGGTGCACGTAGGCCGCACTCACTTGTGTCGTTCTTGCCGTACATTCTCTCGTCGTCTTCGAAAAGTATATACCCCTACGACGCAACTGCAAGTTCTTAGGCTCTCATTTTTATTTCTTTTGGATAAAAAAGGCACCGCCCCCGGTTTCGTTGGCTTTCAGCTCTAAAACGGCCGACCCGCAGGTCAAACAGCGTGTCTTTTCTTTTTGACAAGCTTTTCCTTTCATGCATCCCTATTTCTAGCGGACGCACGAAAAAGGAGATAAAAAAAGAAGAAGCTTTTATCGTGTTCTTTCTTTTTCCTTTTTATGGTGTTTATTTTTCAAACGTGTAGTCTGTGACATGTCACTTGTTCATGGGTATCTCAATCATAGTTTTGTAAATGCGACCTCGTGCTCGGAAAAGGATATTCAATATCTGGGAGACAATGACAGGTAGTGTTACCCACCAGCTTACGTAACGACTCTTAGGCAACTGAAAAGAAAAAGACTTGATGTCTAGTAAACGTCTGTAGCAACAACAATAATAGAACATTTCCTACTATAAAAGAAAAAAAGTGGACGTCCCCGCTTTGCCCCCCTCCCCCTCGTCCGGAGGCACTTGTCCGCGGCAAGAGGAGTGAGGACTTGTTTGTCTCTTTTTTAGGTTTTTGTTTTGCTGCCGACATCGATGAGATAATGGCGGCGATGATGTGATGGAATAAGGTCTCTTTGGTCTCTGTCTATTTTGGCGACGTTTGATTCGACGTCGACGAAGGGCTTGTGAGAGTTTATGTCTCTAGATTTGTTCGTTCCATTTGGATTTTGGCAGTTCATTTGTCTCTCAAAGAGAGCTATTGGCTGAGTATTGGTGTAACGACTTTCACATCATCTTTTGGATTATTCTCTGACTTCCACATCGTCTGTTATGCGTGGGGTGATACTCCAACCGATGTTGCTTTAGTGATTTATAAATCTTGTCTCAAGGGGCGAAATTGCTGTCTTCAACTGGTATGGCGAGTGCGTTCATAATATCATTTTCCTTTGTCATTGGATCAGTGTAATTTTTAATCTTTGATGAATGCTGTAAGGAAGAAGACTAGTATGGAGTACTTTTCAATCAAATTTTATTTGTTTTACCGACCGTTCTACATCCAGTTGTCGCTCCATTGTATATGCTTTTGTTTTCCAAAACATATTAATCAAATGTAAGATGCCCTTTAGATGTCTTTAGTTAAGAGAAACAATAATGATAGCAAAGACGTGTCAAGTTTAGAAGTGCAGTCCGACGTCCCAAGAAATGCCACAACGGTCAACATCCATCATGAATATTTCTACTCCTACCATACAGAATAAGCATATTACTTTAAACAGAGAATACAATCAAACCTTGACAACTCCTCGATTTTTCCTTTTTGTTGCTGCTAAAAAAAACTGCCACCAGGAGACAAACAGGAAATGGCGTATTCAACACTGAGAGCCGCGCACATGTTACACGTACCATTCATAAACTACATGAAAGCTGCAGATGTGCAGTATCCGATCAGATCACAGTGCAGATTCTGAAGACGTATGTTGTATACTAAGAGCATCTCTAGCAGACCCTTATATTACGGATTTTTATAATGTGTTTACAATTTATGAAAAAGGTGATTCAGTCGTAGCTCGTGCCAGCCCGCAAAATACATGTTTTTTTTATTTGGCACATATCTCACATATTACACAGAATTATGAATTCAATATAAGGAAAAATGTGAATATTACTAATCCAAATTACAATAATTATTCAAATCGCCAAAATAAACTAATAATTCAATACAAGAATTGTGCTAATACAATAATTACCCAATGATACAAATCACACATGAATTAAATGAAATTAATGTAAAATTGTTCGGTTTTACCACCCATGTCTTTGCCAATGGTGCTTAATGAGATCCTCCTGAAGCTGATAGTGGGTGTTTGCGTCTTCAATCTGTCAATATGTGTAAAGGAATGCTTGTATGCGGTGAGGGTCTCTAGTTGGCTTCACACGGCTACCGACATTGTCGTAGAAGAACTCCAAGTTCATGTCCCTTTGATCTTCGATGATCATGTTGTGAAGAATCACACAACATGTCATGATGTTGTTCAGGGTTCACTTGTCCCAAAAACGAGCAGCACCACGAGAAATGGTAAAGCTAGATTGCAAAACCTTGAAGGCTCTTTCAATATCTTTTCGGGCAGCATCTTGTGCCTTTGCAAATTCAATATGCTTCCTAGTTTTGGGTTTTATGATGCCCTTGACAGATGTACACCAAGAAGGGTAAATACCATCTGCAAGATAGTACCCCTTTGTGTGCTCACGCCCATTCACTTTGTAGTTACAAGTAGGAGCATCACCATTAGGCAGTCTAACAAACAAATAAGACCGTTGCAACACATTGATATCATTGAGAGTACCCGACATACAAAAAAGCAATGCCAAATCCATCAATCCTCGGATGCTATGGTCTCTAGCTCAATTGTTGCATCAAGAGACATGCCACAATACTGCCTGTGCCATGCCTTTGGGCAGTTTTTCCAAGACCAATGTATGCAATCAAAGCTTGCTAGCATGTCGCGCCAATATCACTTCTCATTTGCTATCATCAACTTTTTTATCTCTTTCTCGTTTGGTGCACGAAGATAGACAGGACCAAAGACGCGGATGATCACTTCGACGAACCTACACAGTGACTCAATTGTAGTATTGCTACCTCTTGAACTTGCGTTGGTTTTCCCTTGAAGAGGAAAGGGTGATGCAGCAATGTAGCGTAAGTATTTCCCTTAGTTTTGAGAACCAAGGTGTCAATCCAGTAGGAGACAACGCACAAGTCACCGAATACCCGCACAAACAATCAACAACTTGCACACAATGCGATAAGGGGGTTGTCAATCCCTTCACGGTCACTTGCAAAAGTGAGATCTGATAAAGATATATAAATGGTAAAGTGAATATTTTTGGTATTTTTGGTTTATAGATCAGAAAGTAAAAGATTGCAAAATAGTAGATCGGAAACTAGTAAGATGTAAACGAGATTCAATATAATGGAAAAGAGACCCGGGGCCATAGGTTTCAGTAGTGGCTTCTCTCAAGATAGCAAATATTACGGTGGGTGAATAAATTACTGCCGAGCAATTGATAGAAAAGCGCATAGTTATGACGATATCTAAGGCAGTGATCATGAACATAGGCATCACGTCCGTGTCAAGTAGACCAAAACGATTCTGCATCTACTACTATTACTCCACATATCGACCGACTCCTGCCTGCATCTAGAGTATAAAGTTCATAAAGAATAGAGTAACGCATTAAGTAAGATGACATGAATTAGAGGAATTAACTCAAGCAATATGATGAAAACCCCATCTTATTATCCTCGATGGCAATAATACAATACGTGCCTTGCTGCCCCTGCTGTCACTGGGAAAGGACACCGCAAGATTGAACCCCAAGCTAAGCACTTCTCCCATTGCAAGAAAAATCAATCTAGTAGGCCAAACTAAACCGATAATTCGAAGAGACCTGCAAAGATATCTAATCATGCATATAAGAATTCAGAGAAGAACCAAATAATATTCATAGATAATCTGATCATAAATTCACAATTGATCGGATCTCGGCAAACACACCGCAAAAGAGTATTACATCGAATAGATCTCCAAGAACATCGAGGAGAACATGGTATTGAGAATCAAAGAGAGAGAAGAAACCATCTAGCTACTAGCTATGGACCCAAAGGTCTGTGGTAAACTACTCACGCATCATTAGAGAGGCAATGGTGTTGACGAAGAAGCCCTTCGTGATCGAATCCCCCTCCAGCAGGATGCCGAAAAAGGCCCCTAGATGGGATCTCACGGGTACAGAAGGTTGCGGCGGTGGAAAAGTGTTTTCGTGGCTCCCCTGGATGTTTTCAGGGCATAAGAGTATATATAGGCGAAGGAGCTAGGTCAGGAGACCCCCGAGGGGCCCACAAGGTAGGGGGCGCGCCCTACCCCCTGGGGCGCGCCCTCCTGCCTTGCGGACGCCTCGCTGCGTCTCCAACTTCATCTCCAAGTCTTCTGGTTTCCTTCTGGTCCAAGAAAGATTATCGTGAAAGTTTCATTCCGTTTGAACTCCGTTTGGTATTCCTTTTCTGCAGAACTCTAAAATAGGCAAAAAAACAGAAACTGGCACTGGGCTCTCGGTTAATAGGTTAGTCCCTAAAATAATATAAAATAGCGTATAAATGCCTATTAAACATCCAAAACAGATAATATAATAGCATGGAACAATAAAAAACTATAGATATGTTGGAGACGTATCAAGCATCCCCAAGCTTAATTCCTGCTCGTCCTCGAGTAGGTAAATGATAAAAACAGAATTTTTGATGTGGAATGCTACCTTACATATTTATCCATGTAATTTTCTTTATTGTGGCATGAATGTTCAGATCCGAAAGATTCAAAACAAAAGTTTAATATTAACATAAAAACAATAATACTTCAAGCATACTAACAAGGCAATTATGTCTCAAAATAACATGGCCAAAGAAAGCTTATCCCTACAAAATCGTATAGTTTGGCTATGCTCCATCTCTGTCGCACAAAATACTCAAATCATGCACAACCCCGATGACAGGCCAAGCAATTGTTTCATACTTTGATGTTCTCAAACCTTTTCAACTTTACGCAATGCATGAGCGTGAGCCATGGACATAGCACTATGGGTGGAATAGAATGGTGGTTGCGGAGAAGACAAAAAGAGGGAGATGGTCTCACATTAACTAGGCGTATCAACGGGCTATGGAGATGCTCATCAATAGATATCAATGTGAGTGAGTAGTGATTGCCATGCAATTGATGCACTAGACCTATAAGTGTATGAAATCTCAAAAAGAAATTAAGTGGATGTGCATCCAACTTGCTTGCTCATGAAGACCTAGGGCATTTGAGGAAGCTCATCGTTGGAATATACAAGCCAAGTTCTATAATGAAAATTTTCCACTAGTATATGAAAGTGAAAAAATAAGAGACTCTCTAACATGAAGATCATGGTGCTACTTTGAAGCAGAAATGTGGAAAAAAGGATAGTGACATTGCCCCTTCTCTCTTTTTCTCTCATTTTTATTTGGCTTCTTTGGTCTTTTTTTATTATTATTTTGGCTTCTTTGGCCTCTCTTTTTCTATTTCCTCACATGCGACAATGCTCTAATAATGATGATCATCACACTTCTATTTACTTACAACCCGAAAAATTATAACTCAATACTTAGAACAAAATATGACTCTATGTGAATGCCTTCGGCGGTGTACCGGGATGTGCAATGAATCAAGAGTGACATGTATGAAAGAATTATGAAAGATGACTTTACCACAAATACGATGTCAACTACATGATCATGCAAAGCAATATGACAATGAGGAAGCACGTCATAATAAACGGAACGGTGGAAAGTTGCATGGAAATATATCTCGGAATGGCTATGGAAATGCCATAATAGGTAGGTATGGAGGCTATTTTGAGGAAGGTATATGGTGGGTGTATGGTAACGACGAAATGATGGAAGGGTGAGGGTGCGTATAATCCATGGACTCAACATTAGTCATAAAGAACTCACATACTCATTGCAAAAAGTCTATTAGTCATTGAATGAAGTACTATGCGCATGCTCCTATGGGGTTAGATTGGTAGGGAAAGACCATCGCTCGTCCCCGACCGCCACTCATAAGGAAGACAATCAATTAATATCTCATGCTCCAAATTTGTTACACAACGGATACCATACGTGCATGCTACGGGACTCACAAACCTCAACACAAGTATTTCTCAAATTCACAATTACTCCACTAGCATGACTCTAATATCACCATCTTCGTATCTCAAAACAATCATCAAGAATCAAACTTCTCATAGTATTCAATGCATTTTATATGAAAGTTTTTATTATATCCATCTTGGATGCCCATCATATTAGGACTAGTTTTATAACCAAAGAAAATTATCATGCTGTTCTAAAAGACTCTCAAAATAATATAAGTGAAGCATGAGAGATCAATAATTTCTATAAAATAAAGCCACCGCCATGCTCTAAAAAGATATAAGTGAAGTACTAGAGTATTCTAATAAATCACGATTCATGTGTGTTTCTCCCAAAAGGTGTGTACAACAAGGATGATTGTGGGAAACTAAAAGGCAAAGACTCAAATCATATAATACGCTCCAAGCAAAACACATATCATGTGGTGAATAAAAATATAGCCCCAAGTAAAGTTATTAATAGACGAAGACGAAAGAAGGGATGCCTTCCGGGGCATCCCCAAGCTTAGGCTTTTGGTTGTCCTTGAATATTACCTTGCGGTGCCTTGGGCATCCCCAAGCTTAGGCTATTGCCACTCCTTATTCCATTGTCCATCAAATCCTTATCCAAAACTTGAAAACTTCACAACACAAAACTCGACAGAAAATCTCATGAGCTCCGTTAGTATAAGAAAATAAATCACCACTTTAAGGTACTGTTGCAAACTCATTCTTTATTTATATTGGTTTAATATCTACTGCATCCCAACTTTTCCATGGTTCATACCCCCCGATACTACCCATAGATTCATCAAAATAAGCAAACAACACACGAAAAACAGAATCTGTTAAAAATAGAACAGTATGTAGTAATCTGTAACTATTGAATACTTATGTAACTATAAAAATCCAACCAAATTAGGAAAACCTGCGAAATTTGTGTACCAATCCAGAGAAAAATGAATAAGATCAAAAGCACGTTTCTGTGAATTTTAAAAACTAATTTACTAAGCGCAAAAGTTTCTGATTTTCAGCAGGATCAACACAACTATCACCGTAAGCTATCCTAAAGGTTTCACTTGGCACAAACACTAATTAAAACATAGAACCACATCTAACCAGAGGCTAGATGATTTATTTATTACTAAACAGGAACAAAAAGCAAAGAACAAAAATAAAATTGGGTTGCCTCCCAACAAGCGCTATCATTTAACGCCCTTAGCTAGGCATAAAAACGCGAATAGATCTAGGTATTGCCATCTTTAGTATGCAATCCATAAGTGGTTCTCATGATAGATTCATATGACAATTTAATTTTCTTCCTAGGAAAGTGTTCCATGCCTTTCGTTAACGGAAATTGGAATCTAATGTTTCCTTCTTTCATATCAATAATTGCACCAATCATTTTAAGGAAAGGTCTAACAAGAATAATAGGGCATGTAGGATTGCAATCTATATCAAAAATAATGAAATCTACGGGCACATAATTCCTATTTGCAACAATAAGAACATAATTAATCCTTTCCGTAGGTTTCTTGATAGTGGAATCTGCAAGATGCAAATTTAAAGAACAATCATCAAGTTCACGGAATCCTAACACATCACACAAAGTTTTTGGAATCGTGGAAACACTAGCACCCAAATCACACAAAGCATATCATTCATAATATTTAATCTTAATCTTAATAGTAGGTTCCCCCTCATCATAAAGTTTTCTAGGGATAGAAACTTCTAATTCAAGCTTTTCTTCAAAACATTGCATCATAGCATCAACGGTATGTTTAGTAAAAGCTTTGTTTTGATTATAAGCATGAGGGGAATTTAACATGGATTGCAATAAGGAAATACAATCTATTAAAGAACAATTATCATAATTAAATTCCTTGAAATCCAAAAAATTGGGTTCATTGCTACTTAAAGTCTTGACCTCTCCAATCCCACTTTTATCAATTTCTGCATCTAGGTCTAAAAACTCCAAATGATTGGGATGCCTTTTAACTAAAGTTGACTCACTCCAGTCCCATATTTATAAAGATTCATATTGGAAAACAAAGATTTAATAGGATTCACATCAATCACTTTTAGATCTTCATCATTATTATCATGAAAACTAGAAGAACACGCTTTTACAAACCAATCTTTTTTAGCACGCATCTTAACAGTTCTTTCTTTGCACTCATAAATGGAAATTCGCATGGATTTGAGAGACTCATTGATATCATGCTTAGGTGGGATAGATCTAAGTTTCAAATAATCAACATCAAGAGAAATTCTATCCACGTTCCTAGCCAAATCATCGATCTTGAGAAATTTTTCCTCAATCAAAGCATTGAAATTCTTTTGCGAACTCATAAATTCTTTAACACTATTCTCAAAATCAGAGGGCGTCTTATTAAAATTTCCATAAGAATTGTTGTAGGAATTTCCATAATTATTAGAGGAATTACTAGGAAACGGACTAGGATTAAAATTGCCTCTATACGTGTTGTTACCAAAATTGTTCCTACCAACAAAATTCACATCCATAGATTCATTATTATTCTCAATCAAAGTGGACAAAGGCATATCATTGGGATCAGAAGAAACACTTTTATTAGCAGATAATTTCATAAGTTCATCCATCTTTCCACTCAAAACATTAATCTCTTCAATCACATGAACTTTTTTACTAGTGGATCTTTCGGTGTGCCATTGAGAATAATTAACCATGATACTATCTAGGAGCTTAGTAGCCTCTCGTGATTTCCATAAAAGTGCCTCCCGTGACCGAATTTAAAACATTTCTAGAAGCAAAATTCAATCCGGCATAATTTTTTTTGTATAATCATCCACAAATTCAAACCATGTGTAGGGCAATTATCATCAATTTCATCGTCTCCCAAGATTGTGTAACAAGCTCATGATCAAGTTGCTTAAAATTCATAATATCGTTCCTAAGGGAGATGATCTTAGCCGGAGGGAATTACTTAGAGATGAAAGCATCTTTACACTTATTCCACGAATCAATACTATTTTTAGGCAAAGATGAAAACCAAGTTTGAGCACGATCTCTAAGCGAAAACGAAAATAGCTTCAATTTAACAATATCATTATCCACATCTTTCTTCTTCTGCATATCGCACAAATCACTGTTTAGATGGGATGCGACATCTTCACTAGGAAGGCCAGAAAATTGATATTTCATAACAAGATTCAGCAAAGCGACATTAATTTCACAAGATTCAGCATTAGTAGTGGGAGCAATCGGAGTGCTAATAAAATCATTGTTGTTGGTATTGGAAAAGTCACACGATTTGGTATTATCATGAACCATCATGACAAAGCAAGCAATCAACACACAAGCACACAGGAAGCAAGCGAAAAGAGACGAACGGAAGAGGGGCGAAGAAAAGGCAAAGGTTTTCGTAAATCGTTTTAGAAGTGGGGGAGAGGAAAACGAGAGGCGAATGGCGAATAATGTAATGCAAGAGAGAAGAGTTTATGATGGGTACTTGGTATGGCTTGACTTGACGTAGATCTCCCCAGCAACAACGCCAAAAATCCTTCTTGCTACCTCTTGAGCTTGCGTTGGTTTTCCCTTGAAGAGGAAAGGGTGATGCAGCAAAGTACCGTAAGTATTTCCCTCAGTTTTGAGAACCAAGGTATCAATCCAGTAGGAAACAACGCACAAGTCACCGAATACCTGCACAAACAATCAACAACTTGAACCCAGTGCGATAAAGCGGTTGTCAATCCCTTCACGGTCACTTGCAAAAGTGAGATCTGATAGAGATAGATAAATGGTAAAGTAAATACTTTTGGTATTTTTGGTTTATAGATCGAAAAGTAAAAGATTGCAAAATAGTAGATCGGAAACTAGTAAGATGTAAACAAGATTCAATATAATGGAAAAGAGACCTAGGGGGTCGTAGGTTTCAGTAGTGGCTTCTCTCAAGATAGCAAATATTACGGTGGGTGAACAAATTACTGCCGAGCAATTGATAGAAAAGCGCATAGTTATGACGATGTCTAAGGCAATGATCATGAACATAGGCATCATGTCCGTGTCAAGTAGACCGAAACGATTCTGCATCTACTACTATTACTCCACACATCAACCGACTCCTACCTGCATCTATAGTATTAAGTTCATAAAGAACAGAGTAACGCATTAAGTAAGATGACATGATGTAGAGGAATTAACTCAAGCAATATGATGAAAACCCCATCTTTTTATCCTCAATGGCAACAATACAATACGTGCCTAGCTGCCCCTACTATCATTGGAAAAGGACACCCCAAGATTGAACCCAAAGCTAAGCACTTCTCCCATTGCAAGAAAGATCAATCTAGTAGGCCAAACTAAACCAATAATTCGAAGAGACTTGCAAAGATATCAAATCATCCATATAAGAACTCAGAGAAGAACCAAATAATATTCATAGATAATCTAATCATAAATCCACAATCAATCGGATCTCGGCAAACACACCGCAAAAGAGTATTACATCGAATAGATCTCCAAGAACGTCGAGGAGAACATGGTATTGAGAATCAAAGAGAGAGAAGAAGCCATCTAGCTACTAGCTATGGACCCGAAGGTCTGTAGTAAACTACTCATGCATCATCAAAGAGGAAATGGTGTTGATGAAGAAGCCCTCCATGATCGAATCCCCCTCTGGCAGCATGCCGAAAAAGGCCCCTAGATGGGATCTCATGGGTACAGAAGGTTGCGGTGGTGGACAAGTGTTTTCGTGGCTCCCCTGGATGTTTTCAGGGTATAAGAGTATATATAGGCGAAGGAACTAGGTCAGGAGACCCCCGAGGGGCCCATGAGGTAGGGGCGCACCCTACCCCCTGGTGCGCGCCCTCCTACCTCGTGGCCGCCTCGCTGCGTCTCCGACTTCACCTCCAAGTCTTCGGGTTTCCTTCTGGTCAAGAAAGATCATCGCGAAAGTTTCATTCCATTTGGACTCCGTTTGGTATTCCTTTTCTACAAAACTCTAAAATAGGCAAAAAAAACAGAAACAGGCACTAGTTCTCGGTTAATAGGTTAGTCCCAAAAATAATATCAAATAACATATAAATGACTATTAAACATCGAAAATAGATAATATAATAGCATGGAACAATAAAAAACTATAGATATGTTGGAGACATATCAAGTATCTTTGCCAATGCGAAGATATTCATCGACATAGTCAGCCGGAATACCATATGCAATCACCCGCATAGCTGCCGAGATTTTCTGATATGCGCTAAAATCCAACAAGCCCGCGACGTTTCTCCTTTGAGTAAAACAACGAGAATTTGTAACGACGAAACCTTGAAGGATTTGAGTCTTTGTGCATACCATGCTAGCGAGTTTGATGTAGGGACTAGCACGGGGATACATGGCTCTGGCGGCAGGGAAGATTGAAAAGGGGCGTGCGAGGGTCCTCGAGGAGCTCGGGTCGCCGTCGACTTTGCCGATCTGCTCCATCAGCGTAAGAGCAAATCCCACCGTCACGTTGGCCTTGCTCGACCCTCCCTTGATCCCGCAATTTCGTGACGGGTTTGTTTTGGCCACAGAGCATGAGAGCGAGCTAGCCGAGCTACCGGAGTTTGTTTGAGCTTTGGAGTAGCCGCCATTTGCCGGACACTGTCGTCGCCATAAGAACTCGCAGAGCCCCGCCGCCTGCTCCACTCGATCTCCCTCCCGACGTCGCACTCCTTTGACACCTCTGGTTAACCTGCAGCGCACCAGAATGACGACGCCACCGATGCCCAACATCTCCGGAGCACGCCGGATTTCAGGAACTCACCACGCCACTCGAGGGAGCCCCGTCGCCGTTGAACACCACCACTACCTCCGCCGCTCGACGCCGCACCCATCCGTCACTTCGCCCTCGCCGGAGAACCGCAACCGCCGACACCCGAACTGCTGCCATTGTCCCCTGGTCGGTGAGCACACGCGCGCACAGCACAACCTGAGCCAACCGCGTGCTGCCACATGGCAATCAGCTACAGTACACGAATGATCAGCGCGGGAGTTTTCTGTTGTTTTTTTCAGATTTGCACCAAAACTTCAAATAGCTATAACTTTTAGCCTATATACTATTTTTAGGTGATTCTTTTTCCTATGCACTCACAAAAAACAGCACTTTATCACAGTACCAAAATCTCACATGTTTGCACTTTTCAAAATTGATTTCGTTCGAATTTGAATCAAAACTTCTAGAGGTCATAACTCTCAAATCGTTTGTTGGAATCGAGTGTTTATTTTTGCGTTGTGAGTGTAGTGCAATTCAGGTGTTTTGTACTTGCTGTTATGTGCATTTAAAATGGTTTTCTTGCTGTTGGTTTTATTTTGGTTCTATTTCAGTTCGATGATTGATTTGTTGATTGTGTGAAACGTGTAGATTGTCCGGAGTGCGACGCGAGCTATTGTCGAGCTATTGTCAGGAGTGTGACTTTTTGAACCAGAACCAAGGCAAGTTACATGTTGATCATCCTTTACCTATTGTTTTCTATGCATGCAGTATATATCACACTTTGAATTTATGCATGTATAGGAATACTATATTATTTTGGCTATGCTGTTCAGCTATCTTCCCATCCTTGCAAATCATGGTAGTTGTAGTTGCTATGCTTTGTAGACGGGGGTGGTTTGTGTATACATTGAGTTTATGTGAGGATTATATATATAACTAAATTGAGTAGTAATTAAGGATTTAATTCACCTTCGGGCGAAAGTGGTATTGTTTGGTGTTGAGGGAAGGCATCATGGGGTCTTGCACCTTTTCTAAGGCCATGCGCAGTGCACCCTAAGTGGAATGCCGCCCAGGTTCAAAAAGATCAGACAAACTTAGTGACTAGTAGCTTCCATGTGCAGCCACTGGCTATATGGGCTCAGGCTTAGTTGATCAGTTGTTGAAACCCTTGCCCAGACAGTGTCGATAGATGTAGCATATGTAGGTGGGATGTGGTTGTCAGGTGGTTAAGGGACCTCTTGTGAAAGACTTAGTCTCAATCTTTGGATTGGGTCCAGTGGGTAAAGCGTACAAAACTCTGCAGAGTATTAAAACTAATCATGATTAGTCGTGTCCCCGGTTATGGACAAATTTGAGCGACTATGCCATTACAATTGTTGGATGATCTTGACAGACGGAAAAAATTGCGCCCGAGCTATCATCTTGACCTCCGGAAGGCGGAGAGAGAAGGATGCTGAGACCGCCGGAGACTCCGCCTTCGCTGCGGTGGATGGTGACATTCTCTACTACATCCCTCGACGGTAGGCAAGACTGGCGTCCCAGAACCCTCTGGCTCGATCGCCCCCACAACTTCCTCTTCTTGAGGAATGTCGATGGCAAGGTCGAGGAAGGAAGGTTGCTTCGAGACGGGGAATGGGTCGCATCGGGTTCCGAGATGGTACTGCTCGACTGCGTCGTGCACGTTGGTCACCGCGTGCACCCGGATCGGCGTCGGCCCACCCTTGCGTCAGGTGATCTATCACCCAAGGCTCTCTCTCCGGCGTCGACTTCGCAAAGGCCGGATCACGGTTCAAGGTTCTGTCCGTCGAAGGGGATGAACCGGAAGTGGATGCGGAGGCGGGTTGCTTGGTGTTGGCGAGTCAAGTTGCGGAGGCGGCTCTCTCCGGTGCTGAGTGTGACGAAGGTGGGCAATGGTCTACTATGAAATCCAGGAGGAGGAAGACGAAGGAGGATTCGGAAGAATTCTGGGCGGATGTCGGGTATCCCACACCGGTGTCGCATTTTTGGGAGCGAGGCTCATCATCAACCTCGTCCCAATCCAGGCAGGGGAGAGATAGTCCAATTTCTTCTAATGTCCAATCTTCTGGTCGCAGGTCTTCACCGGAGCGACTCACTATCGAGCCGCCAGCGTGGCCGGCCTCTCGTGGAGTGCAGATTCACCCATGAAAGGGCCCGCTGCTGAGGTCGTGACCTTTGCTTCCGGTGGCGCTTCCTGACTTCCTCCCGGAATCGATGTCGACGATGGTGGCTGATTGGTGGTGCTGATTGCGGATCAAGATGGAGACGGGATTCAAAATCAAATTGCACCACCATGTGGGGACGGGCCCAAGGTGTTGGACGTGCCAAAACCAGCCTTGTGTCTGGGCCGTACAATGCGATGGATCGACTAACAAGGAGACCATCAGGAATACGTAACCCTACCGCGTCCGCTGCTTCCACATCATACAACACTACTCGTCCCGAGCCGCCGTGTTCCTTCGCCCACGTGCTGCTGGGAAGATCGTCAACCATGTCCGGCCATCCGAATCAGCCGCCCAAGGGCTTGGGACAGGCAGCTCCTCTTCCGCCCGCCGCATCAACACCGGGGCGCTCCGCTGCTTTGGTGCATCCACCGGACCATTCTGTTTTGGCGCGCCTTCATCCCATGCATATGCGGCTGCGTCAGCCATTCCAATGGGCGCAGCTTCGGTGCAAGCTCCTGTAACTTTCGGCACCGAATACCAGCCGGCACAAGGGGCCTCTCGCCGTTCCGAGGGCAAGCGCAAGGGGGGTCGCCGTGATGTCGCTGCTACCACTGCAGTTCCCCCGGCTGCACTCCCAACGCCCGTGTTTCCACCGGCGGCAGCGCCAGCCGTGCCGGCCATCAAGTTCAAGGCTCCATGGTTGATGATTCTAGCTCTACAGCCATGGGTGCTATGGCAAGGCAGCTTGTGAAAGGTAAAAAACTGGTTTCTGGTGCTTCAAGTGCAGGTGCGACAAGCACATGTCCAAGGACTGCATAGTGGTTCACTACTGTTATATATGTGACAACTACAAGCATCCCCTCCACCGCTCCACGGTGCTCAAGCAACCTAGGCCTTGCGCATCGCTCGATGGACACGGAATACTCAATGCTATGTTTGTTCAGTTGCCGGACTCATTGTTCAAGGAACATCTTGCACTCCCATCTTTGCCGACAGCTTTGGTTAAAATTTCTGATGGTTCTTTGAGTGCCGCTGTGGTGGAGGCCGAGGTCGCTAAGATCGTCTCCCTACAGACTTCTTGGAAGTGGGAGGCCATTCCTCATGTTGCTGATTCTTTCTTGGCGTCTTTCCCTTCCATAGAGGTTTTGCAGCGGGTGACAACTTTTGAGTACAATGTCAAGTCACATGATGTGAAGATCTCTTTTAGTGAATGGAAAGTCAAGGAGCCTGGATCCCAACATCCGTTACAACCAGTTTATGTTCATGTCACCAGCGTCCCACCCCCTCTTTGCCACTTCCTTTGTCTGTGGGCGATTGGATCTATTATTGGCGCAACACAGGATGTTGACTTGTTATGCTTGCGGCTTCACGATATTGTGCGAATCCAAGTTGCTATGCATTCTAAAGATATTTTCGCCAAGCAGGATGGGAGTAATGAAGCTTCAGTCTCCTTCGATGTTTACGTCAAGCTAAATGGGTATGAGTTCCGGTATGTGCTTGAGGAGGATGGCTTTGTCCTGGATGTTGACTTTGTACCTCGTATTTGGGAGCGCCATGATGAACATGATGACTGTGCTAACCGAGATGAGGATATGCCGGACAGGGATGCTATCAAGAGAGCTAAAAACACTCAAAATGATAGTGGCAATACATCGTCAGGGGCTAGGTCTGGTATTAATGTGGTGCCTATGCAAACTTCTACTGTTAGTACCGTGCAACACCCTGATGCAGTCCTTCCGAGTATGACACATACAGAACACACTGATGGTCAAGACATCCGGAGGACTGTGGAACTGGAGGGAGCTGTACTTGAGAACATGCAGGCAACCACGGTTGTGTGTGCTGCAAGCTCGCTCATGGATGCATGTGCACCGAAGAAGCATGCAGTGGCCATGGCTAGCTTCATGCATGAGCCCGTCGCTCACATGCATGCGGCTGATGGCACACCTACATAGCTGCAGTGCATGCAGCAACCCTAGTCTCGATGCTCGGACAGCTAGCTATGGGCAAGGATACGACGCCAGTAGTGCATGCAGCTGCTGCTACCTCGGTTTGCGTGCGATGTTCCTCGACACCGTCTGAGTTGACTGTACCAGCACATTCTCCGATTGTTGTGGTTCCACTCGGTCCAGCAGCGGCTCATGCACATGGTTCTGCCGCAGCGCCCATTGCTGCCGTTCTGGTCGAATCGTCGGCGCGTCCCTCTTCACCGACATATAGGACATTACGGACCCCAACGGCTAAGCCGACGACACCGACGGCGACTATATCTGGAGGGATTGCTTCGCCTCTCCAACATAGTAACCATCATGCCACCTCCGCCGATGGTTCCTCTATGACTGATGAGCACTCTCTAGCGAAGGCGATGTGCCGGCAAGCCTTGAGAAATTTGGACCCCACACCAGGTACCTTGTCCGCTCAATCTTTTCTTTCTTTTTCAGATACTCGCATTAATAGCTTAAATAATGTTGGTGTATTTATGGGAAAGAATGATAAAGAAATTAAACTGTCAGTTGGGGCACTTAAACACATGGAGATTCACCGTTTAAAGGTTTCTCCGAAGTGTAATAACACCCTACCTAACCCCGAAACCGAGGAGGATGATGAAACGGATGCCAAATATGATGGTCCGCTAGTCTCCCAGTTGGTTGGTGATATTACCGAGGTTGGTTTGGATGACGCAAGATCCGGGTCCATGTTTTGTGACTTCACAACATCTTTGCGGAAATCTAAATCACAATTCTCTAAAAAGAAACAAAAACCACCTAAGAAGGCGAAAAATTCCACACCAATCCGAGTTTCCACATGAGAGGCATGTTTTGGAATAGCAGAGGCCTCTCAGACTTGGCTAAACATAAACACGTCGGTGATTGTGTGTGAGAACACGAATTGGATTTTGTGGCAATTTCCGAGGCTGGTAAATGTGACTTCCGCCTGCACATCCTCGATCACCTATCTGGTGGTTTCAACTACACATGGCATAGTCTACCAACTCATGGAATGTCTGGATGAATCGTTCTTGGGGTACAGACCACGACAATGGACTTGTTGGCCTTTTCGACTAGTGAATTTCATATCAAATTTCACCTACGAACAGGGCTGATAATTTTACATGGAGCCTGGTCGCAGTTTATGGGGCTGCCCAAGATGAGCATAAATCTGCTTTCCTTCATGAACTGGTGAACCTGGCTAAGGATAAGCCATACCCAATGCTTATTCGAGGGGATTTTTATATCCTTAGGTATCAGGAAAAAAAATGACCGCTTCGACACTCATTGGCCTTTCCTATTCAATGTTGTGATTGATAGTTTGGACTTTCGGGAGGCTTGTATGTCGGGGCAGCAGTTTGCTTTGGCTAAAAACCGTTCTATGCCAACGTACGAGAAGCTCGATAGGCTACTCATGGATACCGAATGGGAGCTAAAATTTTCTACGGTACCCGTACGAGCCCTAGAGAGAATCGAGGCATTATTGGATCATGCACCAATCATTCTTGACTCTAATTCTACGAGCCATTCTTCCAGCCACCCTTTCAAATTTTAATTGGCATGGCTGCACTGGGAAGGTTTTGTAGAAATAATCAAGAAAGTTTGGGAGAGGCCAGTGATACGTCCATTTTGCATCATGGTTTTATATCAATATTTATTGCATTATGGGCTATTATTACACATTATATATCAATACTTATGGCTATTCTCTCTTATTTTACAAGGTATACCATGAAGAGGGGGAATGCCGGCAGCTGGAATTCTGACTGGAAAAGGAGCAAATATTGGAAACCTATTTTTCACAGCTCCGAAAATCCTGAAACTCCACGGAAGTCAGTTTTGGAATTAATAAGAATTATTGAGCGAAGAAAACACCAGAGGGGGCCCACACCCTGGCCAGGAGGGTGGGGGGGCGCCCACCCATACTGGGCGCGCCCCTGTCTCCTAGGCCCCATGGTGGCCCTCTGGTGCCCATCTTTTGCTATATGAAGGCTTTTACCCTGGAAAAAATCAGAGGTAAGCTTACGGGACGAAACTCCGCCGTCACGAGGTGGAACCTTGGAG
Organism: Triticum dicoccoides; assembly: GCF_002162155.2. Classification (NCBI taxonomy): domain Eukaryota; kingdom Viridiplantae; phylum Streptophyta; class Magnoliopsida; order Poales; family Poaceae; genus Triticum; species Triticum dicoccoides. Next base: position 382,589,736 of record NC_041381.1, read on the forward strand.
GAACCAATCTAGGGCTCCGGCAGAGCTGTTCTGCCGAGGAAACTTCCCTCCGGGAGGGGGGAATCATCACCATCGTAATCACCAACGATCCTCTCATCGGGAGGGGGTCAATCTCCATCAACATCTTCACCAACATCATCTCCTCTCAAAACCCTAGTTCATATCTTGTATCCAAAACCACAAATTGGTACATGTGGATTGCTAGTAGTGTTGATTACTCCTTGTAGTTGATGCTAATTGGTTTACTTGGTGAAAGATCATATGTTCAGATCCTTAATGCATATTATTGCTCCTCTAATTATGAACATGAATATGCTTTGTGAGTAGTTACGTTTGTTCCTGAGGACATGGTGAAGTCTTGCTATTAGTAGTCATGTGAATTTGGTATTCGTTCGATATTTTGATGAGATGTATGTTGTCTTTCCTCTAGTGGTGTTATGTGAACGTCTACTACATGACACTTCACCATTATTTGGGCCTAGAGGAAGGCATTGGGAAGTAATAAGTAGATGATGGGTTGCTAGAGCGACAGAAGCTTAGACCCTAGTTTATGCGTTGCTTCGTAAGGGGCTGATTTGGATCCATATGTTTAATGATGTGGTTAGGTTTACCTTAATACTTCTTTTCTAGTTGCAGATGCTTGCAATAGGGGTTAATCATAAGTGGGATGCTTGTCCAAGTAAGGGCAGTACCCAAACACTGGTCCACCCACATATCAAATTATCAAAGTACCGAACGCGAATCATATGAGCGTGATGAAAACTAGCTTGACAATAATTCCCATGTGTCCTCGGGAGCTCTTTTCTCATTATAAGAAATTGTCCAGGCTTGTCCTTTGCTACAAAAAGGATTGGGCCACCTTGTGTCGGGGAAACTGATCCACGAACACCTATGGGACCGGCGGACCGAGCCCCTTTCGGTTCGGCGGGGGGCGGAGGTCGCACGAAGAGCGGATCGAGGCGAAGCACACGAGCAGTTTACCCAGCTTCGGAGCTCTCCGGAGAGATAACACTCCTACTGCTGCATGTCTGAGTGTATTGAGTTCTTGCTCGGGAGCGCTGAGTGCTACAGTACACACGAGCTGCTGACGAGACCGAGCGTAAGTGTGTTTCTGGTTTCGAAACCCCTCTCTACGTTGCGCATGGGCCTCCTTTTATATGCTCAAGGGGTCACCAACAGGTGGCAAAGTAGACAAGGGTAAAAATGGAAAAAGAGGGGTGGTTGGTACAGCTACCTGCACAGTGCATCCTACCTAACCCTGACGGCAGGGGACAAAGGCATTAAATGCCTGTCTGCGTCGCCCAAACAGTGTAAAAAGGGACCGTCAGGGGCGCCACCGCTTGCCACGATGGCAATCCTGTCAGCGTCGCATGCCACCGCACGCCGCTGGCTGCACAGCCTCTCGCCACGCGCGCCTGGAAAGGCCCCAGGGCGACACGTTGGTGGATGTGCTGGAGCGAGGGTATGGAGTGGTCACTTGCCGCGGCAAGCGCCTTGCCGCGGTCATTTTCTTGTCGCGTCCGGAGGCTTGTCGCTCACCGGGCCTTGCCGGGACGTGTGGCGCGTCGCGGCAAGTTCCTTGAGATGCCTTGGTTGGCCTTCCCAGCAAGCTCCTCTTGCCGGGGCCTTGTCTCCTTGGCTTGAATACTTTGTTCTTGAATGGCTCCAAAGGAACCACGGAGGACCTTGGCGGTCACCCGGCAAGCCTTGCCGCGGGGCGCTACAACTGCCCGTGCACAAGTTCGGGATACTAGGGTACCCCTACTCTAGTACACCGACAGGAGCCCCCGGGCCTGGGCCACACACGGTGCCGAGCGTTGTTGGGCCAGGCCCAAAACAGGGCACGGACACGCGTGGCCTGGGTTACGCCGTATCTTACTCCGCATCCACCGCGCCCTCCCCCAACGGCACGCGTCGAATGCGGCGTCGAGGGAGAGGTCGTGGGTGGTTTCTTTATTCGGAAGGACGAAATGTCCGCCCCCTCCCTCTTTATAAGCAGGGGAAACAGGGGCAGTTCACCCATCTCGCCGGTTGTTACTCCAATTTCACAAATCTCCGCCGCTCCCCCCCTTCTTCCCGAAGCTGAAAGAGAGCAGCGCTCCGCCCCCCATTGCCACCAGCACCACCAACGCCGTCGATCTCCCCCCCCACCTCCTCCATGGCTCCGAAAGCCGACAAGGGGAAGGGCGTGAAATCGGTCGAGGCGCAGCGGCTCGCGGCGCTACGAAAGGAGCGGGCCATCTTCCCCCCTCAGCTTGCCGCGAAGGAGCTGAGGGAGTACTACTACCTTTTCTGGTCTACAGAGACGCGGGCGCATCCGCGCACGAAGGTACTCCCGGCTGCCGCTTCGAAACTGGCTCCAAGCGGGTACCCCTTCTTCGCGATGTTCTTCTACTGCGGGCTCTGCCCGCCCTTCTATGAATTTTTCTGTGACATCATGAACACCTACGGGTTCCGCCTCCTTGATTTCACCCCCAACGCCGTTCTGACCATGGCAGTTTTCGCACATCTCTGCGAAAACTTTGTCGGAGTCCATCCAAACGTAGCTCTTTTCCGCCACTTCTTTATGCCCCGGGTTGAGAGAGGGGAGCCTCTTGCCGGCGGGATTGCTTGGATCTCGAGAGTCGGAAAGAAGGAAGCTTATCTGGAGGGAGAGCTCTGCAGCAAGTGGGAGGAATGGAGAGCAGAGTGGTGCTCGATCATTGAGGAGAACCCGCAGCCATTTACTGCCCTGCGCCAAGCCCCAATAGTGCGTGGTAACGATTGGAGCAACGTGGCCCCGGAAGACGACAGGCTGAAGATTGCCGTCACCCGGATCCTATGCCCCAGGCTTGTCGGGCTCACCGTAGGCGCCGTTGGCGCAGATTTTCTTCGCCGCCGCATCGCCCCCTTGCAGGAGAGGAGGAGACCCGCCTGGGAGTTCCAGAACTCGGCGGATATCATGAGGCTGCGCCCGGGCCTCAACTTCAACTTCACTGTCCTAGAGCTGGACGCAATGCTCCTGGAACTGTTCAAGCGCGATCCTCAACATCCATTCATGTTGCTGAGGAGTGTCGTTCCGCTGTGCAACAATTCCTCGCTCGACCGCATCTGTGCAATGATGCCGCTGTGCGATTCGCATGGAATTGTCCCAACTTGGCAAGAGCCTGCAGACGACTTCGTGCGGGATTTCTTCAACGGCTTGGTAGAAGTGCCGGTCCGTGACGATGAACAGAAGAGCCTCACCCGCGACACCACCGATGCGGAGATGCAGCGCATCGCCACCAGGCTGGAAGAGGCGGCAGCAGCCGCTGCCGCGGGCGAGTTCGGATTCACCATGGAGGAGGCAGAGGCAGCAGAGGCGGCAAGTCTTGTCGAGCGAGAGGAGTTTGCCAGCGAGGAAGAGCTTGCCGGCCCCGAAGCTGAGTCGAGCGAGCCCGGCGAGGGCGTGGGCGACTCGTTGGAGATCGGCTCCTCCTCCTCTCTACCTTCAGCCAGCTCGCCGCAAGCGGAGCCCCCAGCTCCACCAAGAAGGCGCCTCCGCAAGGCCAGGGATGTAGCGGGGCGGCAGACGAGTCAACAGCCATCGTGCCGCGCGACACGCTCTACCGCGACAAGCACTGTTGCCACGGGAGCGCCTCACGCCGCTGCGGCAACTAGAGCGGGGTCTTCTCGATCCACCGCCACTGCTCCCGCCAAGCGGACAAGGGAGCCTACTCCTCCGCCTCGTCGCACCGGAGGCGAGCCGGACTTTGATCTCTCCGTGCCCAGCTCCGACGAGGAAGAAGAAGAGTAAGATTCTTTGTTGTTCTTGTAGTTCTTCAATTTCGTTGCTTTGTCTTGTATCTGATTTGCTTCACTCTGAACCCATTCCTTTTCAGGACGCTGGCCCAGAGAGCGCCGAAGAGAGCCAAGGTCCCGGTGATTGTCATCGAGGACGAACCCACCACGATAGCAGAAGGTGTGCCCGAGACCACCTTGCCGGACCCGGCAACTTTTCCCCAAAGCAGCCCCCAGCGCAGCCCCCAGCGTAAGTGTATAGTTTATTTCCTGCTTTCAGGCGCGCATGGGTGCTCTTCCTTTTGCTGATATCTGACTGTTGATTTGTGTAGGAGCAGAGCAGCCTCACCAGGAGTGCCCGGAAGCCGCTCCCGAAATGCCATCTGCTTCGACTACACCGCCAAGGGAGGATTCCCCGGCAAGGGAGCGTTCTCCGGCAAGGGAGAATTCTCCGGCAAGGGGCAGTTCTCCGGCAAGGGACAGCACCAGCAATCCTCCGGTGGTTGAGACCATGACCGCAGATCCCAGTGCAGGTAATCCTCTTGCTTGAAAACTTCCCTTGGGTTCTTCTTCTTCCGATTTTCTTTTTGCATATTTGCTTAACTTCTCTCCCTTTTCCGTTCATCAGATCCACCTGCCACGGAGCCGATGGAAACCGAGGTCGCCGGCGAGGAGGGCGCGCGCGGCAGTACCGACGACGCCGTCGCCACCGAAGGAGAGGCCCGCGCTGATGAGCCTGCCGGCAAAGAGGCCGCCGAAGCTGCCGCCGCAGAAGCTGGCGAGGGATCCGGTGATCGCACTGACGGCCCCGAGGCCGCAGGAGCGTCTGGCACTACACCGACTGCCGATCCCTCCGCCGCTGCCGCAGCGCCAGGCTTCAAAGAGCCCCAGCCCGGCGCCTATTTGAAGGCCGGCGATGGCATCTTCATCAAGCTTCCCTGGGCGTCAAGCTCCAGGGCGCCGGTCGAAGGAGAGATTCTGGATGGAGAGGTGCTCGCCTCCGCTGGGCTGACGCTGGTTGACGCGCCAAGCAGCAGCAGCGACGAGCCTGAGGAGGAGCGGCTGCTGCGGAAGCTGATGTCTCTCTACCGCGCCCGACAGGCTAAGCTGGCATCCCGAGAAGCGCTTGTCGCGAAGGCGGGAGTTGACATTGAGAAGCGCGCGGAGGAGCTCCGAGGCCTCAGGCAGGAAGCTCTCCGGTCCCTGGCAGAGGAGCGGGAGCAAGTCGCCGAGGATAGGAAAGCTTTCCTCCTCGCGAAGGCTGAAGTTGAAGAGCAACAGCGGCTCGCCGCCGAGAAGCTGTCTGCGCAGGAAGGTGAGTTGGCGCAGCGCAAGGTCAATCTTGACAGCCACGAGGAGGAGCTTGCCGCGCGCGAGCAAGCAATTGGCGGGGCCCTCAAGGAAGCAAAGGATGCTGCCGCAGCTGCCGAGGCCGCCAAGAAGGAGCTGGAGACGAAGACGGCGCAGCTGGAGGCCGATCTCAAGGCGAGCGGCGAGGAGCTTGCCGCGCTCAAGCGTGAGCGCAAGAAGGACGCCGCCGCTCGCGGCGAGCTGCAGGATCGTCTCGCTGAGAGGAGCAAAGAGCTCAACGCCGCCAAGGACTCCAATGCCGATCTTGAGTTGAAGTTGGCTACTTTGACTCGGACGCTGGACGGCGCCAGGGAGCGGGAGGCGGCCTTGACGGAGAAGATCAAGGCCGACGAGGTGCTGCTGGCGAATGCTGCCGCCGCCCAGAATGCTTTTAGGGAGACTGTGGAGCACTGGACGGAGGGTCTCGTGAATGTTGCCGCGGCCATCGACGGGGAGCTGGCGCAGCTGGGGATGGAGGATCTCGGGTACCCCTCCGATGAGCACCTCCAACCCAGCGCCTAGCTCAGCCTGTTCTTCAAGGGCGTGGCGATGGCCCTCCAGCGACTCCGGTAGAAGATCCCAAAGCAGCTGGCCGACGAGTCGCGCAAGATCTGCGCGGGAGTTCTTCAGAAGGTGCTGGTGAAGGTGGCCTTCCGCAACCCAGGCCTCAACCTCACCAACGTCCTCAGGTCCCTGCCGCCAGATGTTGATCTGGAAGCGCTCAAGGCCCTTGTCGCACCCATTGTGGACAAGGTGAGCGAGATCAAGAGGGTCGAGGGCGATCGCGTAGATTAGGCCGCCCGTTTTCTCTTTTTCTTGTCGCTGTTAGTCATGTTATAAGAACAATCGGTTAGAGTTGCGATAAGCTATCTTGTAATATAACTCTATTTTGGGTAGAGATTGATGTGTTATTTCCTTTACTTGATTCCCTCCTTTGTATGTTCTTGCCCTACGCTTTTAGGGAACTTGCCGGCGCAGGTACCTTAGCCGCGAGCGCTGAGTGTGGGACACCAGCAGCCTGCTGGCGGTGCCGCTTCCGACAAGAAACCTTGTCGCAACTAGTCGCAGCTCACTTAAGTTGTTGAGCGGACTCGAAACAAAGTAAGGGCGCAACTAGCTACGAGTTGGTTCCTCTGCGCACAGGTTTTCCATACAAAGTACGGTCGTTCGAGGAAGATAACTTAAAAATTTAAAACTGATTGCTCAAACTTTGGCAACTTAGCTTTTCTGTCGTTTGCTTTCCGGTAAGGCAAAACTTCCTTGAATGATGCCTGGTCCACACCATTATCTTCTCCTTTCCCCCCGGCAAACTTGTGTGCGAGGGAACCTTCCTTTCCTTTTTGAGAAAAAGAAAGAAGAGAAAATAAAGATAGGGAGCCTTACGGCTCGTTATCGCTTACCGGGGGTAGGTGTTGCACAAGGTGTCAGATAGCGCATGCATAGAAAATAGAAAGCATGAAATTGACGAGATGTGCGGAGCACATGAGCTTTATTTATGCACGGGGTCTGCGCCCGGCTTTGTACAAAGGATTACTTGCAACATCGGCAAGACTTGTACAAAAGGTGGTTACCGGAACGGGTTCCGGCAACCGCGCCATACGGGTGAAACTCAATGTTCTAGGAGTTGCTCACCGGAATGCCATCTTCGGTCTCAAGGCGGACAGCGCCAGGCCTAGTGACTTGTTTCACCCGGTAAGGGCCTTCCCACTTTGGCGTCAACTTGTTGGAATTCTTGGCGGACTGAACACGCCGAAGAACAAGGTCGCCTTCCTCGAAACTTCTGGCCTTAACTTTGCGGCTATGGTAGCGGCGCAAAGCTTGCTGGTATCGAGCAGCTCGTACAGCAGCCTGAAGACGATCCTCCTCAAGGAGCAGTGCGTCATCTTGTCGTAGCTGCTCTTGCTCAAGCTCATCATAAGCGAGCACTCGAGGTGACCCGTATATGAGTTCCGTGGGGAGAACTGCCTCTGCTCCATAGACTAGAGCGAAAGGTGTCTGGCCAGTGGCTCGATTTGGCGTCATCCTGATCGACCAAAGAACCACCGGCAGCTCCTCAATCCAGTTCTTTCCGCACTTGCGCAGCCTGTCGAAAGTTCTGGTCTTGAGCCCACGCAGCACTTCAGCATTTGCCCTCTCCGCTTGACCGTTGCTTCTCAGATGTGCAACAGAAGCGAAGCAGACCTTGGCGCCAAGATCTTGGACGTACTGCATGAAGGTGCGGCTCGTGAATTGCGTGCCGTTGTCGGTGATGATCCTGTTAGGGATCCCGAAACGGTAAACAATCGACCTGAAGAACTTGACTGCTGACTGTGCTGTCACCTTCCTCACTAGTTCCACTTCCGGCCACTTTGTGAACTTGTCGATCGCAACGTACAAGTACTCAAAGCCCCCGATAGCTCGGGGAAAGGGGCTGAAGATGTCGAGCCCCCAGACCGAAAATGGCCAGGATAAAGGGATCGTCTGGAGAGCTTGAGTTGGCTGGTGTATCTGCTTGGAATGGAACTGGCACGCTTCACACTTGGTTACTTGTGCAGTTGCATCCTAGAGGGCTGTCGGCCAAAAGAAACCTTGCCGGAACGCTTTGCCGGCAAGTGCTCTTGCGCCAATGTGGTGACCACCTATGCCTCCATGTATCTCTGCCAACAGTTTTTGTCCGTCTTCCCAGTGAATACACTTCAATTTCACGCCGTTGAGTCTTCTTCTGTACAGTGTGTTGTCGACAAACTGGTACATACTTGACTGCCGGGCTACTCTTTCCGCTTCTTCTTGCTCTTCGGGAAGTTCTCTTGTCTGAAGGAAATGGACAATCTGTTGTGCCCATGCTGGAGCTTGCGGCTCGACAACAAGGACTAAAGGCGCATCTGCTGCTGCGGGAACATCTGCTTCTACAGCGAGAACCTGCGGCTCGGCCGGAGCTTGATGTTCTCCGGCAAGCTTGCCGGAGCAAAGCTTGTCGGGAGCGTCTACTACGACGGAACAAACCCTAAGGCTTGCCGGAGCAGACTGCTCCTCAGCACCCTTGGTGTTGATCTTGGGGACCTTCTTGGCGGCGGCTTCGGGGAGCTCTGCCGGAAAATAGTCACCAGAAATCAACTTCCTCTTCTTGCTCTGTCCAGTTGATGGTGTTACAGACGGTTGAGTCAGCTTGAGCACAAAGATCCCTGGTTCCACAGGTAACTTAAGTGCAGCGCACTTTGACAGGCCATCGGCAATGTCGTTCTGAGCTCTTGGAACATGTTCCATTTGTAGGCCGTCAAAGTGCTCTTCTAGCTTTCTCACTTCATCAACGTAAGCCTCCATCAACGGACTCTGATAATGCTTGTTCACTTGGCGGACGACAAGTTGTGAGTCACCCCTGACAATGAGCTTCTTGATCCCAAGGTCTGCTGCGATTCTGAGACCGGCAAGCAAACCTTCATACTCTGCGGTATTGTTCGTTGCCTGCTCCTTGGGAAAGTGCATCTGGACTACGTACTTGAGGTGCTCTCCGGTGGGCGCAACAAGTAGCACGCCCGCACCGGCGCCTTGCAGCGAGAAGGCACCATCAAAGTACATCAGCCACTCTTTGCTTGCTTCCTCGACGGGGATGCTCGTTTCTGGAATTTCTTCATCTTGTGTTGGCGTCCACTCTGCTATGAACTCTGCCAATGCTCTGCTTTGGATAGTTGAAGTGCTCTCAAACTTGAGGCCAAAGCTTGATAGTTCCAGTGCCCACTCGACAATCCTGCCTATTGTTTCTGGGTTTTGCAGTATCCTCTTTAGCGGAAAACGAGTGACGTCTGTGATCTCATGTGCTTGGAAGTAATGGCGCGGCTTTCTCGAGGCCATGAGAAGGCCAAAAAGCAATTTCTGCACGCCAAAGTACCTTGACCTAGCCCCCTGCAGAAGGGAACTGACAAAGTAAACTGGGCGCTGCACCATTCTTTTCTGCACCTTCTCACACGCCTGCGCAGATCCATCTTTGTCGGGACTAGAGCTTGTCGGTGAAGCCCCTTGCTTGTCACTGGATGCATCTGCCGTGGTTGCTGGCTCATCGTCCGCCTCCCTCTCCGCCACTAACGCAGCACTAACCACTTGATTGGTTGCCGCTATATACAGCAGCAACTTCTCTTGTGGCTTAGGTGCGGCAAGTGTTGGAGTGGAGGACAGGTATCTCTTCAAGTCCTGCAGCGCAGCCTCCGCCTCCGGTGTCCATTTCATTGGACCTGCCTTTTTCAATATTTTGAAAAACGGCAGGGCGCGCTCAGCAGATCTTGAGATAAACCTGCTGAGAGCAGCCACGCAACCGGCAAGTCTTCGTACATCCTTGACGTGCCTTGGTGCTTCAATCTGCTCAATGGCCTTGATCTTGTCAGGGTTGGATTCAATTCCCCGCTGAGACACGAAGAACCCGAGAAGCTTGCCAGAGGGGACTCCAAACACACACTTCTCGGGGTTAAGCTTGAGGTTGACCTTGCGCAGATTTGCAAAGGTTTCATCTAAATCTTGAATCAGAGTCGCCTTGTCCTTGCTCTTGACCGCTATATCATCCATGTAGGCTTCCACATTTCTGTGTATTTGCGGCTCAAAAGCGTGATGGACTACCCTTGCAAATGTTGAACCGGCATTCTTTAAACCGAAGGGCATCCGTACGAAACAGTAGGTGCCACATGGGGTGATGAATGCGGTCTTCTCCTCATCTTCTTCTGCCATGAAGATCTGATGGTACCCTGAGTATGCATCAAGAAATGAAAGCAAGTCACATCCGGCCGTGGAGTCAGCAATCTGGTCGATGCACGGCAAGGGAAATGGGTCTTTGGGACAAGCTTTATTGACATCGGTAAAGTCGATACAAAGCCTCCATTTCCCGTTAGCCTTGCGCACGACTACAGGATTGGCCAACCACATAGGATGGAGCACTCCTCTGACAAGGCCTGCTGCTTCCAATTTCTTGATTTCTTCTGCGATGAATTCTTGGCGCTCCACTGCCTGCTTCCTGACTTTCTGCTTGACGGGCCACGCATGAGGACAGACGGCAAGGTGGTGCTCGATTACTTTCCTGGGAACACCGGGGATGTCAGACGGTTGCCAGGCAAACACGTTGACGTTCGCCCGCAGGAAAGCAATGAGTGTGCTTTCCTATTTAGGGTCGAGAGTGGCACTGATGGTGAAGGTACCACCAGTGCCGTCTTCCTTGGCGGACACCTTCTTGGTCTCTGGTGGAGCTGCCATTGCCTTTTTACACTTGCCGGTGGAGCTCGATGGTGTGTCCTCGACGGTAGCGCAGCACTCCGAAGAGGTGCGCTTGCCAGAGTGGGCATCAGAGCTCTTTCCGGACTTGGCCTTTTTCTTCCCCCCGGGAGCTTCAACGGCAAGTGATTTGCGATCTGTTGCGGCTGCTGCTTCCCGGTAGATCTTGTCGGCGCAGATAAGAGCATCCTTCTTGTTGCCAGAGACAGAGATGACACTTATCGGGCCTGGCATCTTTAGCACGTTGTATGCATAGTGAGAGGCCGCCATGAATTTGGCGAGTGCTGGACGGCCAAGTATCCCATTGTAAGGCAATGGAAAGTCAGCAACGTCAAAAGTGACCCTCTCAGTCCTGAAGTTCAACTCGCTGCCAAATGTCACCGGCAACGTGATCTTTCCCTTTGGCTTGCCCCTTCCCGGATTGATTCCTTGGAATGTGCCGGTCTCTTCGAGCTCGCTGTCAGGGATCTGGAGTCTCTGGAGTACCGCGGAGGAGATTAGGTTCAAGCCGGCCCTGCCGTCAACTAGCATCTTAGTGACCTTGAGGTTGCGGATAGTTGGTGAAACCAACATCAGCAAGCACCCGACCGCAGTTATGCAATCTGGGTGGTCCTCAATATCAAAGATGATAGGCATGCTGGACCATTTTAGAGGCCTGCGTGACTTGATGGGTGGTTCTGCCGCATTAACTTCCCGCACCCACTGCTTGAGCTGGCGGTGTGAAGTATGCAGAGAAGCACCGCCGTCAACGCACAGGACCTCTGTGGCTTTCTGGAACTCCTGCTCATCGGCCTCGTCGTCATCCATATCTTTGTTGTCGTCGTCATCTTCATCCTTGTTGCGGCCGCGGGGAGGTCTGTCTCCTTGCCGCTGCTTGGCCTTGCCGCGGCGTCCTCCTCGGCCGGGGCGTTTCTTGCTGGCTCCTCCAGCACCTTCCTTGGCTTTCTCCTTGTCGCGTCGCTCGTATTCAGCCTTTTGCTGCTCGGCAAGCTGCTTGACCTTCTTGCAGCTCTGGAGGTCATGGCCCTTGGTGCGGTGGATCTTGCAGTACTGCTTGTTGGTGCTGTCCTGCTTGTCGGCGACCGCCACGGCCTGGTAGTTGGTGCCTGCGGCAACCTCCTTGCTGGAGCAACCAGCTTTGGCTTTCTTGGCGCCACTTCTGTTGCCGGACTGCTCAACGACTAGCACATCTTTGCCTTTCTTCTTCCTGTTGTTCCGCCGCCGGGTTTTCTTTGCCGGGGTAGCATCCTCACTATCAGATCCTCCTGCTTCTGTATTCTCTCCGGGGAGTTTCCTCCCTTCCTCAACACGTGCACACTTGTCGGCCAGGGCATATAGCTCACTGACGTCCCTGATCTTGCACATCGCCATCTCCTCCCGCATCCTACGGTTTCGCACGTTCTGATGGAACACGCTGATTACCGCGGCAGGGTGGACATCTGGGATGTTGTGCTGTACGCGGCTGAATCTCTGAATGTACTTGCGCAGGGGCTCTCCTTCCTTCTGGGCGAGCAGATGAAGGTCACTCTCTTGGCCATGAGGCTTGTGGCCGCCTGTGAAGGCGCCGACAAACTGATGGCATAGGTCAGCCCAAGAGGATATGGAGTTGTCCGGCAGGTGCATGAGCCAGGATCTGACGTTGGGCTTGAGCACTAGCGGGAAGTAGTTGGCAAGGATCTTGTCATCCCGTCCCCCAGTAGCCTGCACCGCGATGGTGTAGATGCTGAGGAACTCCGACGGATGCGACTTGCCGTCGTACTTCTCTGGTACGTCTGGCTTGAAATTCTTCTTGCTGGGCCACTGGACTTGCCGCAACTCACGAGTGAACGCAGGGCAACCTACCGCGTACGGCAAGTCGCCTGGTTCCCCTGGCACATGCATGTCGACAGAGGGCCCAGCGCGCTGGTCGGATTGACGCCGCGCCTCTCTTCAGCGCTCGATGCGAGTACGAGCGTCTTCTTGCTGTCGTTCGTGAAGAACTTGGCGTTGATCGCGATGAGCTCGTGGATCCGATGATGCAGTGGAGTCGCTGTCGAGGTGGACCCGGCGAGTCGGCGATCTTGGCCTTCGGGGTGGAGAGTGCATGGTGGTCGCACCCCCACCGGTTTCATCGCCACCGGCTCGTGCCTGGCAGTCCTGCCGTGGCAGCAATGTACTTGGCTGCCGCGGAGTGTCGCCGTTGGCGAAGCCGATGAGACTCTGAATGGTTGCCCTCCATTGATCGGTCTTGTCTGCCGTTGGAGGGTAATCCAGGAGCAGTTGAGCTCGCGCCAAAGCTTCTGCTGGAGTGGTGGGCGGCAGTGGCGAACGGTGCGAGGAGCGAGATGTGCTCGGACTTCTAACTATGTTAGAAGGAGCAGTATCCCGTCCAGGCGACCGTGTCTCGCTCGTGCCAACATGTTGGCGTGCATGCTGGTCTTGAGCACCCCGAGATCCACCAGCTTGATCTTGGTCCAACAAACGTATGGTACTGCGAATACCATGACGCTGTCGGTCCTGCGCCTCCTGAGATGGGCGCGGAACATGTACGGACGCCGAGGTCTGCGCAGCCTTGTCCTTGGACCTGGTAGCGCCGTGAGCTCCGTCGTCAATGTCCGTTCTTCCGCCAGCGTCTACCCCACCACTCATTTGCTCCCGTGGTGGTGGGATCGACGTGGACGGAACAGCTGCCTCCGAAGCCTTCTTCTTCGGTGGCATGTCGATGAAGAAGATGAGGATCTAGCTCGTGTGAACGCCGGATCAGGTTCACACAATCTCGACGCCCCCTACCTGGCGCGCCAAAGATGTCGGGGAAACTGATCCACGAACACCTATGGGACCGGCGGACCGAGCCCCTTTCGGTTCGGCGGGGGGCGGAGGTCGCACGAAGAGCGGATCGAGGCGAAGCACACGAGCAGTTTACCCAGCTTCGGAGCTCTCCGGAGAGATAACACTCCTACTGCTGCATGTCTGAGTGTATTGAGTTCTTGCTCGGGAGCGCTAAGTGCTACAGTACACACGAGCTGCTGACGAGACCGAGCGTAAGTGTGTTTCTGGTTTCGAAACCCCTCTCTACGTTGCGCATGGGCCTCCTTTTATATGCTCAAGGGGTCACCGACAGGTGGCAAAGTAGACAAGGGTAAAAATGGAAAAAGAGGGGTGGTTGGTACAGCTACCTGCACAGTGCATCCTACCTAACCCTGACGGCAGGGGACAAAGGCATTAAATGCCTGTCTGCGTCGCCCAAACAGTGTAAAAAGGGACCGTCAGGGGCGCCACCGCTTGCCACGATGGCAATCCTGTCAGCGTCGCATGCCACCGCACACCGCTGGCTGCACAGCCTCTCGCCACGCGCGCCTGGAAAGGCCCCAGGGCGAAACGTTGGTGGATGTGCTGGAGAGAGGGTACGGAGTGGTCGCTTGCCGCGGCAAGCGCCTTGCCACGGTCATTTTCTTGTCACGTCCGGAGGCTTGTCGCTCACTGGGCCTTGCCGGGACGTGTGGCGCGTCGCGGCAAGTTCCTTGAGATGCCGTGGTTGGCCTTCCCGACAAGCTCCTCTTGCCGGGGCCTTGTCTCCTTGGCTTGAATACTTTGTTCTTGAATGGCTCCAAAGGAACCACGGAGGACCTTGGCGGTCACCCGGCAAGCCTTGCCGTGGGGCGCTGCAACTGCCCGTGCACAAGTTCGGGATACTAGGGTACCCCTACTCTAGTACACCGACACCTTGCTGCACTTTATTTACTTTCATTGCTTGTTACTCGTTACAATTTATCTTCTCACAAACTATCTGTTACCTACAATTTCAATGCTTGCAGAGAAAACCTTCCTGAAAACCGCTTGTCATTTCCTTCTGCTCCTTGTTGGGTTCGACACTCTTACTTATTGAAAGGACTACGATAGATCCCCTATACTTGTGGGTCATCAAGACTCTTTTCTGGCGCCATTGCCGGGGAGTGAAGTGCCTTTGGTGAGTGGAACTTGGTAAGGAAACATTTATATAGTGTGCTGAAATTTTCTGTCACTTGTTACTATGGAAACTAATCCTTTGAGGGGCTTGTTCGGGGTATCTTCACCCCGACCAAAAGAGCAAAGAGTTGCTCCTCAACCTACCGAACCTACTGAAAATATTTACTTTGAGATTCCTTTGGGTATGATAGAGAAACTGCTAGCTAATCCCTTTGCAGGAGATGGAACATTGCATCCCGATTTACATCTTATCTTTGTGGATGAAGTTTGTGGATTATTTAAGCTTGCGGGTATTCCTGATGATGTTGTCAAAAGGAAGGTCTTCCCTTTATCTTTGAAGGGAGATGCATTGACATGGTATAGGCTATGTGATGATACGGGATCTTGGAATTATAAACGATTGAAGTTGGAATTTCGCCAGAAGTTCTATCCTATGCATCTTGTTCATCGTGATCATAATTACATATATAATTTCTGGCCTCGCGAAGGAGAAAACATCGCTCAAGCTTGGGGGAGGCTTAAGTCAATGTTATATAAATGCCCCAATCATGAGCTCTCCAGAGAAATGATTATTCAAAATTTTAATGCTCGTCTTTCTCCCGATGATCGCAACATGCTCGATACTTCTTGTGCTGGTTCTTATATGCTGAAGACTATTGAATTCAAATGGGATTTATTGGAAAGAATTAAACGCAACTCTGAAGATTGGGGTTCCGGCGATGGTAAGGAGTCAGGTATAACACCTAAGTTTGATTGTGTTAAATCTTTTATGGATACCGATGCTTTTCGTGGATTTAGCGCTAAGTATGGACTTGACTCTGAGATAGTAGCTACTTTTTTTGAATCTTTTGCTACTCATGTTGATCTCCCTAAGGATAAGTGGTTTAAATATAATCCTCCCATTGAAGTAAAAGTAGTTGAACCTATTACAGTTGAAGAAAAGACGGTCACTTATAGTGATCCTATTGTTCCTACTACTTATGTTGAGAAACCTCCTTTTCCTGTTAGGATAAAGGATCATGCTAAAACTTCGACTGTTGTTCGTAAGAGTAATACTAGGACTTATACAGCTCCTGAGCAAATCAAAGTTGAACCTAGTATTGTTATGGTTAAAGCTCTCTTGGATGATAATTTAGATGGGCATGTTATTTATTTCTGTGGTGAGACTGCTAATATTGCTAGACCCGATGCTAAGATACATAGACCTGTTGTAGGTTGTTATTTCTGTTAAAATAGGAGATCATTGTTAGCATGGCTTATGTGATATGGGTGCTAGTGCTAGTGCAATACCCTATGACTTATATAAAGAAATTATGCATGATATTGCACCCGCTGAAATGGAAGATATAGATATTACTATTAAGCTTGCCAATAGGGATACTATTAAGCCATTTGGGATTGTTAGAGATGTTGAAGTCTTGTGTGGGAAGGTTAAATATCCTGCTGATTTTCTTGTTCTTGGTTCCCCACAAGATGACTTTTGTCCCATTATTTTTGGTAGACCCTTCTTGAATACTGTTAATGCTAGGATTGATTGCAAAAAGGATATTGTTGAAATTGGCTTAGGGGATATGTCTCATGAGTTTAATTTTGCTAAGTTTCATAGACAACCCCGTGATAAAGAATCACCTAGTAAGGATGAGATTATTGGTCTTGCTTCTATTTCCGTGCCTCCTACTGATCCGTTAGAACAATATTTGCTAGACCATGAAAATGATATGTTTATGAATGAAAGAAGGGAAATAGATAAAGTGTTCCTTCAATAGGAACCTATTCTGAAACACAACCTACCCGTTGAAATTCTAGGGGATCCCCCTCCACCCAAGGGTGATCCCGTGTTTGAACTCAAACCATTACATGATAATCTTAAGTATGCTTATCTTGATGAAAATAAAATATATCATGTTATTATTAGTGCTAACCTTTCAGAGCAAGAAGAAGAAAGATTATTGAAAACTCTGAAGAAGCACCGTTCTGCTATCGGATATACTCTGGATGATCTCAACGACATTAGTCCCACGCTATGCCAACACAAAATTAAATTGGAGGAAGATGCCAAACCAGTTAGAGATCCTCAACGACGATTGAATCCCAAGATGAAAGAAGTGGTAAGAAAGGAGATACCAAAGCTCCTTGAGGCAGGTATAATTTATCCCGTTGCTGATAGTGATTGGATAAGCCATGTCCATTGTGTTCCTGAAAAGGGAGGTATTACAGTCATTCCTAATGATAAAGATGAATTGATCCCGCAAAGAATTATTACAGGTTATAGGATGGTAATTGATTTCCGTAAATTAAATAAAACTACTAAGAAACATCATTACCCTTTACCTTTTATTGAGCAAATGCTAGAAAGACTATCCAAACACACACATTTCTGCTTTCTAGATGGTTATTCTGGTTTCTCTCAAATACCTGTGTCAGCGGGGGATCAATCAAAAACTACTTTTACTTGCCCTTTCGGTACCTTTGCTTATAGATGTATGCCCTTTGGTTTATGTAATGCACCTGCTACCTTTCAAAGATGCATGATGGCTATATTCTTTGACTTCTGTGAAAAGATTTGTGAGGCATTCATGGATGATTTCTCCGTTTATGGATCCTCTTTTGATGATTGCTTGAGCAACCTTGATCGAGTTTTGCAGAGATGCGAAGACACTAGTCTCATCTTGAATTGGGAAAAGTGCCACTTTATGGTTAATGAAGGCATTGTCTTGGGGCATAAGATTTCTGAGAGAGGCATTGAAGTTGATAAAGCTAAAGTTGATGCTATTGAAAATATGCCATGTCCCAAGGACATAAAAGGTATAAGAAGTTTCCCTAGTCATGTCGGGTTTTATAGGAGGTTCATTAAGGACTTCTCTAAAATATCCAGGCCTCTGACTAATTTATTGCAAAAAGATATTCCTTTTGTCTTTGATGATGATTGTGTAGAAGCATTTGAAATACTTAAGAAAGCTTTGATCACTGCACCTATTGTTCAGCCACCTGATTGGAATTTACCCTTTGAAATTATGTGTGATGCTAGTGATTATGCTGTAGGTGTTGTTCTAGGGCAAAGAGTTGATAAGAAATTGAATGTTATCCAGTATGCTAGTAAAACTCTTGATACTGCCAGAGAAATTATGCTACTACTGAAAA
Source organism: Triticum dicoccoides (assembly GCF_002162155.2). Classification (NCBI taxonomy): domain Eukaryota; kingdom Viridiplantae; phylum Streptophyta; class Magnoliopsida; order Poales; family Poaceae; genus Triticum; species Triticum dicoccoides. Next base: position 382,607,160 of record NC_041381.1, read on the forward strand.
AGAATTCTTAGCAGTTGTGTTTGCATGTGATAAGTTTAGACCTTATATTGTTGATTCCAAAGTTACTATTCACACTGATCATGCTGCTATTAAAATATCTTATGGAAAAGAAAGATGCTAAGCCTAGACTTATTAGATGGGCTCTCTTGCTCCAAGAATTTGATTTGCATATTATTGATAGAAAGGGAGCTGAGAACCCCGTTGCAGACAACTTGTCTAGGTTAGAGAATGTTCTTGATGACCCACTGCCTATTGATGATAGCTTTCCTGATGAACAATTAACGGTCATTAATGCTTCTCATACTGCTCCTTGGTATGCTGATTATGCTAATTACATTGTTGCTAAATTTATACCACCTAGTTTCACATACCAGCAAAAGAAAAAGTTCTTTTATGATTTAAGACATTACTTCTAGGATGACCCACACCTTTATAAAGAAGGAGTAGATGGTGTTATTAAACATTGTGTACCTGAGCATGAATAGGAACAGATCCTACGCAAGTGTCACTATGAATCAGATGGAGGACACCACGCTGGAGATAGAACTACACATAAGGTATTGCAATCTGGTTTTTATTGGCCTACTCTCTTCAAAGATGCTCGTAAGTTTGTCTTATCTTGTGATGAATGTCAAAGAATTGGTAATATTAGTAGACATTAAGAAATGCCTATGAATTATTCTCTTGTTATTGAACCGTTTGATGTTTGGGGCTTTGATTATGTGGGACCTTTTCCTACCTCTAATGGTTGCACACATATTTTAGTTGTTGTTGATTACGTTACTAAGTGGGTAGACGATATTCCAACTAGTAGTGCTGATCATAACACCTCTATTAAGATGCTTAAAGAAGTTAATTTTCCGAGGTTCGGAGTCCCTAGATATCTTATGACTGATGGTGGTTCACATTTTATTCATGGTGCCTTCCGTAAGATGCTTGCTAAGTATGATGTTAATCATAGAATTGCATCTCCTTATCACCCGCAGTCTAGTGGTCAAGTAGAGTTGAGCAATAGAGAGCTCAAATTAATTTTGCAAAAGACTGTGAATAGATCTAGAAAGAATTGGTCCAAAAAACTTGAAGATGCATTATGGGCCTATAGAACTGCATACAAAAATCCTATGGGTATGTCTCCGTATAAGATGGTTTATGGAAAAGCATGTCACTTACCTCTTGAACTTGAACATAAAGCATATTGGGCTATTAAAGAGCTCAACTATGACTTCAAACTTGCCGGTGAGAAGAGGTTATTTGATATTAGCTCACTTGATGAATGGAGAACCCAAGCCTATGAGAATGCCAAGCTATTCAAAGAAAAAGTCAAACGTTGGCATGACAAAAGGATACAAAAGCGCGAGTTTAACGTAGGTGATTATGTGTTATTATTCAACTCTCGTTTAAGAATTTTTGTAGGAAAACTTCTCTCTAAATGGGAAGGTCCTTACGTTATCGAGGAGGTCTATCATTCCGGTGCCATAAAAATCAACAACTTCGAAGGCACAAGTCCGAGGGTGGTGAACGGTCAAAGAATTAAACATTATATCTCACGTAATCCTATCAATGTTGAAACTAATATTGTTGAGACCGTAACCCCGGAGGAATACATAAGGGACACTTTCCAGAACGTTTCAGACTCTGAAAAGGAATAGGTATGTGGTACACTAAGTAAACCGACTCCAAAACAATTCTAATGGCAATGTTTATCTGTTTTGGAATATTTAAGAAATTCGGAAATAAAGAAGTAGTTCGGGAAGGACACGAGGCCTCCACGAGGGTGGAGGGCGCGTCCACCCTTCCTGGGCGTGCCCCCCTATCTCGTGGCCACCTCGTGTGCCTTCCGGACTCTGTTTTCTTGCACGTTACGTATTTTGGTCAGTAAAAATTCATTATATAATCTCTCGAAGGCTTTGACCACCGTATCACGCAATTATCTTTTGTTTTCGTTTCGAGCTATTTCTGTTACAGATCTAGAGCACCATGACGTCGCCCTCCTTCAACAATGAAGACAAGGATGCTTGGCTATTGAAGATAGAGCTGAAAAGAGAAGAACCGAAAGAGATCAACAAGGATGAAGGGATCAAGAAGGCCATGGAGGTTCAAGCTCCGACGGTGAAAGAAGAAGACATCCCTCAACCCTTACCTAACCTCTTTACTCCAACTGAGATTGAAGCTTTCAAGATGATTGAGTTAGCTCGCATACAGAATAAGTATATCACACAGGAGAATATTTTGTTGAAGGATCATATCATCGACTCAAGAGCATTATCCATAAGTTGGAGGAGCTTTTACGCTCGATGTGCGATTATCCACCATCATCATCACCACCTCCATCACCTCTGAGGACATAATCACATGGGTATGGGCACTCCCTTTGGCAACTGCCAAGCTTGGGGGAGGTGCCTCGGTATCGTATCACCATCACACTCCTATCTTTACTGTTTTATTTAGTTCGATCCTTTTAGTAGTATCTTGATCTAGTAGATTGAAGTTTTAGTATCATTTAGTTTTGAGTTTTGCTTTGTGATCTCTTTATGTAATCGAGTCCATGAGCTATCTATAATAAAGATTAGTGTTGAGTCAAGGGCTTTGCTATCTTGCCATGATCTTGAGAAAGTAGAAAGAATAAAAGAGTTCATATTGATCTTATGGATAGTAATGACTTCACACATAAAAAGTATGAGGCATAAAAGTTGTTGAGAGTTGACAAACGTAGTTTTGGTCATCGTTGCAATTAATAGGAAGTAATAAGGAAAGAGAGGTTTTCACATACAAATATATTATCTTGGACATCTTTTATGATTGTGAGCACTCATTAAGTATGACATGCCAAAAGAGTTGATGTTGGATAAGGAAGACAACGTAATGGTTTATGTTTTCTCACATCTCAGTTAAAGTATATTGTCCTTGATCTTTCCAACATGTTGAGCTTGCCTTTCCCCCTCATGCTAGCCAAATTCCTTGCACCAAGTAGAGATACTACTTGTGCTTCCAAATATCCTTAAACCCAGTTTTTGCCATGAGAGTCCACCATACCTACCTATGGATTGAGTAAGATCCTTCAAGTAAGTTGTCATGTTGCAAGCAATAAAAATTGTTCTCTAAATATGTATGACTTATTAGTGCAGAGAAAATAAGCTTTATATGATCTTGTTATGGAAGCAATAAAAGCGACGGACTGCATAATAAAGGTTCATATACAAGTGGCAATATAAAGTGACGTTCTTTTACATAAGATTTTGTGCATCCAACCCTAAAAGCACATGACAACCTCTGCTTCCCTTTGCGAAGGGCCTATCTTTTACTTTATGTTTTTTACTTTATGCTTGAGTCAAGGTGATCTTCACCTTTCCCTTTTTCATTTTATCGTTTGGCAAGCTCCTCGTGTTTGAAAGATCTTGATATATATATCCAATTGGATGTAAGTTAGCCTGAATTATTATTGTTGACATCACCCAAAGGTGAATATGTTGGGAGGCAACACAATACGCCCCTATCTTTCTCAGTGTCCGGTTGAAACTCCATAACCACAAGTACTGTGTGAGTGTTAGCAATGGTAGAAGACTATATGATAGTTGAGTATGTGGACTTGCAATTGCTTCTCTCTGATGTTATGATAAATTGCAATTGCTTCAATGACTAAGATTATAGTTTGTTAGTTCCCATTGAAGTTTCTGAACCATACTTGCATTGTGAACTGATCGTTACTTGAGCATAAGAAATCATAAGATAAAATCTATTTATGTTGCTATTATAAGAATGATCATGATGCCCTCATGTCCGTATTTTATTTTTATCGACACCTCTATCTCTAAACATGTGGACATATTTTTCGATTTCGGCTTCCGCTTGAGGACAAGCGAGGTCTAAGCTTGGGGGAGTTGATACGTCCATTTTGCATCATGCTTTTATATCAATATTTATTGCATTATGGGCTATTATACACATTATATCTCAATACTTATGGCTATTCTCTCTTATTTTACAAGGTTTACCATGAAGAGGGGGAATGCCGGCAGCTGGAATTCTGGCTGGAAAAGGAGCAAATATTGGAAACCTATTCTGCACAGCTCCAAAAATCCTAAAACTCCACGGAAGTCAGTTTTGGAATTAATAAGAATTATTGAGGGAAGAAAACACTAGAGGGGGCCCACACCCTGGCCAGGAGGGTGGGGGGGGCGCCCACCCATACTGGGCGCGCCCCTGTCTCCTATGCCCCATGGTGGCCCTCTGGTGCCCATCTTCTGCTATATGAAGGCTTTTACCCTGGAAAAAATCAGAGGCAAGCTTACGGGACGAAACTCCGCCGTCACGAGGTGGAACCTTGGCGGAACCAATCTAGGGCTCCGACAGAGCTGTTCTGCCGGGGAAACTTCCCTCCGGGAGGGGGGAATCATCACCATCGTAATCACCAACGATCCTCTCATCGGGAGGGGGTCAATCTCCATCAACATCTTCATCAGCATCATCTCCTCTCAAAACCCTAGTTCATCTCTTGTATCCAATCTTGTATCCAAAACCACAAATTGGTACATGTGGGTTGCTAGTAGTGTTGATTACTCCTTGTAGTTGATGCTAATTGGTTTACTTGGTGAAAGATCATATGTTCAGATCCTTAATGCATATTATTACTCCTCTAATTATGAACATGAATATGCTTTGTGAGTAGTTACGTTTGTTCCTGGGGACATGGGTGAAGTCTTGCTATTAGTAGTCATGTGAATTTGGTATTCGTTCGATATTTTGATGAGATGTATGTTGTCTTTCCTCTAGTGGTGTTATGTGAACGTCTACTACATGACGCTTCACCATTATTTGGGCCTAGAGGAAGGCATTGGGAAGTAATAAGTAGATGATGGGTTGCTAGAGGGACAGAAGCTTAGACCCTAGTTTATGCGTTGCTTCGTAAGGGGCTGATTTGGATCCATATGTTTAATGATGTGGTTAGGTTTACCTTAATACTTATTTTGTAGTTGCAGATGCTTGCAATAGGGGTTAATCATAAGTGGGATGCTTGTCCAAGTAAGGGCAGTACCCAAGCACTGGTCCACCCACACATCAAATTATCAAAGTACCGAACGTGAATCATATGAGCGTGATGAAAACTAGCTTGACGATAATTCCCATGTGTCCTCGGGAGCTCTTTTCCCATTATAAGAAATTGTCCAGACTTGTCCTTTGCTACAAAAAGGATTGGGCCACCTTGCTGCACTTTATTTACTTTCATTGCTTGTTACTCGTTACAATTTATCTTCTCACAAAACTATCTGTTACCTACAATTTCAGTGCTTGCAGAGAAAACCTTACTGAAAACCGCTTGCCATTTCCTTCTGCTCCTTGATACGTCTCCAACGTATCTATAATTTTTGATTGTTCCATGCTATTATATTACCTGTTTAGGATGTTTATGGGCTTTATTTTATACATTATTATCATTTTTGGGACTAACCTACTAACCGGAGGCCCAGCCCGTATTGCTGTTTTTTTGTCTATTTCAGTATTTCAAAGGAAAGGAATATCAAACAGAGTCCAAACGGAATGAAACCTTCAGAGGCATGATTTTTGGAACGAACGTGATCCCGAGGACTTGGAGTGCAAGTCAAGAAGCAGTCGAGGCGGCCAAGAGAGGGTAGGGCGCGCCCCCTGTCTCATGGGCCCCTCGGGCGGCCACCGACGTACTTCTTCCTCCTATATAGGCCTACATACCCCGAAAACATCCAGGGAGCAACCGAAACACAATTTCCACCGCCGTAACCTTCTGTATCCGTGAGATCGCATCTTGGAGTCGTCGCCGGCGTTCTGCCGGAGAGGGATTCCACCCTGGAGGGCTTCTACATCAACACCATAGCCCTTCCGATGAGTTGTGAGTAGTTTACCACAGACCTTCGAGTCCATAGTTATTAGCTAGATGGCTTCTTCTCTCTTTTTAGATCTCAATACAATGTTCTCCCCTCTCTTGTGGAGATCTATTCGATGTAATCTCTTTTTGCAGTGTGTTTGTCGAGATCCGATGAATTGTGGGTTTATGATCAAGTTTATCTTTGGATAATAATTGAATCTTCTCTAAATTCTTTTATATGATTGAGTTATTTTTGCAAGTCTCTTCGAATTATCAGTTTGGTTTGGCCTACTAGATTGATCTTTCTTGCCATGGGAGAAGTGCTTAGCTTTGTGTTCAATCTTGCGGTGTTCTTACCCAGTGACAAAAAGGGTTGCAAGACACGTATTGTATTGTTGTCATCGAGGATAAAAAGATGGGGTTTATATCATATTGCTTGAGTTTATCCCTCTACATCATGTCATCTTGCTTAATGCGTTACTCTGTTCTTATGAACTTAATACTCTAGATGCATGCTGGATAGCGGTCGATGTGTGGAGTAATAGTAGTAGATGCAGGCAGGAGTCGGTCTACTTGTTGCAGACGTGATGCCTATATACATGATCATGCCTAGATAACGTCATAATTATTCGCTTTTCTATCAATTGCTCGACAGTAATTTGTTCACCCACCGTAATACTTATGCTCTCGAGAGAAGCCTCTAGTGAAACCTATGGCCCCCGGGTCTATCTCTTATCATATTTGCTTCCAATCTACTTTTATTTGCATCACTGCATCTATATTATAAAATACCAAAAATATATTTATCTTATCATATTACCTCTATCAGATCTCACTTTCGCAAGTGGCCGTGAAGGGATTGACAACCCCTTTATTGTGTTGGTTGCGAGTTCTTTATTTGTTTGTGTAGGTTCGTGGGACTTGTTGAGGAGCCTCTTACTCGATTGATACCTTGGTTCTCAAAAACTGAGGGAAATACTTATGCTACTATTGCTGCATCACCATTTCCTCTTCAAGGAAAACCAACGTAAGCTCAAGACGTAGCACTCCTTGTTGGGTTCGACACTCTTACTTATCAAAAGGACTATGATAGATCCCCTATACTTGTGGGTCATCAGCCATCCATTGGTCATACACCAATTTAGAGATGGAATTATAAACTAAGGGCCATGAGGCAACACCTCTCTAGATGGGCGATACACATCAATGGGTTATATAAAAAAAGCAGCGCCTTTGTACCATCATTGATGACCTCGACAAAATTGCAGAGACCCGCACCTTATCTCAACATGAGATTGAATTGAAAAACCAATATAATGAGAAGGTCGCCTGTCTTTTGCGAGAAGAGGAGATCAAATACTACTAGAGGTCCAAAGCTGACTTCATTCTAATGGGAAATAGTAATACAAGATACTTCCAATTGCTCGCCAATGGTCGACATAGGAAGAAATGTATTCATAGTCTCCAACAGGATGAGGGGCGGATCAAAGGTCAGAGGGAGCTCAAAAACTATATCACCAGCTACTACAAATCTCTGTTCAGAGCGTCGAATGAAGGGAATGTCACCCTTGACGAGACCCGAACAAATGATATTCCACAAGTCACGACAGAAGAGAACGATATCCTCATGGCACCTTTCTCAAAAGAGGAGGTGAGAGCGGCGATGTTCCAAATGGAACACAACAAAGCTCCAGGCCCTGATGGTTTCCCCATAGAATTCTATCAGAATTTCTGGGATATCATCAAGGCTGACCTTTTGGAGTTGTTCAATCGTCTTCATGCAGATCGACTTGACCTATTCAGTATAAATTTTGGCAAGATTGTTTTGTTGCCGAAGATTAAGGAGGCTGAACGGATTCAACAGTTCAGACCCATATGTCTCCTTAATGTCATCTTCAAGATTTTAACCAAAGTGGCTACGAATAGGTTAAACTTGATAGCTGACCGTGTTGTCCGTCCATCTCAAACGACCTTTATGCAAGGACGAAATATACTAGATGGTGTAGTGATCCTGCATGAGACCGTCCACGAGATGCACCGGAAAAACATGAGTGGAGTGATATTCAAAATTGACTTTGAAAAGGCATATGACAAGGTCAAGTGGTCTTTCCTTCAACAGGCCCTAAGGATGAAAGGTTTCTCCGATAAATGGCGCCAGTGGATCCACAATTTTGTAACTGGAGGTAGTGTGGCCATCAAAGTCAATGATGATGCAGGCCATTACTTTCAGACAAAAAAGGACTACGGCAGGGTGACTCCATGTCCCCAATGTTATTTAACATTTCCGCTGACATGTTGGCGATTCTGATTGAGCGCGCCAAGCAGGACGACCAGATTGCAGGAATAGTGCCACACCTTATGGATGGTGGCCTCTCTATTTACAATACACCGATGACACAATTCTTTTTATGGAACATGATCTGGACAAGGCTCGAAACCTGAAACTCTTGCTTTTAGCGTTTGAGCAAATGTCGGGTCTCAAAATAAACTTCCATAAAAGCGAATTGTTCTACTTTGGAGAAGTCGTTGAGGCGACGACCGATTATGCTGACCTATTTGGTTGTGCACATGGCCAATTCCCGATTAAATATCTGGGAATACCGATTCATTATCGACGCCTCACCATTGCGGAGTGGAAGCATGTAGAGGAGCGTCTAGAGAAACAGTTGAGTAGTTGGAAAGGCAAATTACTCTCAGTCAGAGGACGGTTGGTTTTGATTAACTCTTTCCTCACAAATATGGTTCTCTATATGCTTTCTTTCTTCCAACTCCCAAAAGGGGTCCTACAAAGACTGGATTATTTTAGATCCAGATTCTTTTGGCAAGGAGACAGTGAAAAGAAAAAATATAGTCTGGCCGAATGGAGCGTGGTTTGTAGGCCGAAAGACCAAGGAGGGCTTGGAATTCATGACTTGCGGGTCAAAAATGAGGCCCTACTCAGTAAATGGTTGTTCAAACTTCTTACTGAGGATGGTGTTTGGCAAACCATGCTGCACAACAAGTATCTAGGTCAAAAGGCGGTGTCCCAGGCATTTTGGAAACCTGGCGATTCACACTTTTGGGTTGGCCTAATAGTGGCAAAGAAACATCTCTTTTACTTTGGGTCTTTCACGATAAAGGATGGGTCGGAGATTCGTTTTTGGGAAGACATCTAGCTAGGCAATGCCAATCTCCGAGAACAATATCCAGGCTTATACAACATTGTTCGCGATAAGAATAATACTATTGTGCAAGTGCTCAGTTCATCCCTGCCGAATATTTCGTTCAGGCGGGATTTGGTTGGCCCCCGACTTGTGTCATGGCATAATCTTTTATCCCGACTGGATTCGATTAACCTGACACAAGGCCGGGATGTGTTTCGCTGGAACCTTACTACATCAGGGTCTTTCACTGTAGACTCTATGTATCATGCGCTCACGCATTATGAGGTACAATTGAGTAATAACAAGAAATTTTGGAAGTCCAAGATTCCACTAAAAGTGAAAAATTTCATGTGGTACCTTCATAGGGGAGTTGTGTTAACCAAAGACAATCTCGCACGACGCAACAGGCAAGGGAGTAAGAAGTGTTGTTTTTGTACTCATGACGAGACAATCAAAAACCTCCTTTTCCAATGCAAGTTTGCATGTTCTACATGGTCAGTCATCCAAATAACGTCAAATTTGTATCCGCCCACAAGTGTTGCCAATGTTTTTGGTCATTGGTTGGACGGTATTTCAAATAGGTTCAAAACGCTAATAAGGGCGGGAGCATATGCCTTAATTTGGTTGCTTTGGCTATGTAGAAATGATTTGGTTTTTAATGAAAAAATGTTTCTCCTCTACAGGTTATTTTTCGGTGTACGCAATTGCTACATATGTGGTCTATGCTACAACGACCGGAGGACCAACCATTGTTCAAGGCGGTGTGTATGCGATTGGAGCAGGTGGCTGTGGAGTTTTTTCCCCAACATGGGTGGCAGCATAACCTTCGTATTGATCCACCACCTCCATCAACATAGGCATAGTGTCGGTCTATAGGGCTCTACTATTGCCGATTTGTCGGTTTTTTTCATCAATTTTGTCAGAACTTCATATTGGGCCGTGTGCATCCTAGTTATGCAGAGGCCGAGTGTTACTCATAATACTTGATATCTGCTTGATGCTACATTTTGAGATAATAAAATCTCCCTTTATCGAAAAAAAGATGTGACACTTAATAATATTTGTGGGCAACTTAATAAAGGGTAGGTTGGAGTTGATTTTGCCAACTCACCCTTGTGTATACAATTGTAGTAATGAAAGAACTAAATAAAAATTTTACTATTAGGTTACAAGGACAGAATCAGCTTTCTGCAAAAATAACCCTCAAGCCTTCCTTTTGTTGTACTATGCATATACATGTAGGTCTGCTATATTATTACTCCTGTGTAACCTGCCAATACATTCAAAGTATTGACCTATATGACTGCAACGTCTCATGTTGCAGGATATTCAAACAAAGAGTAAGATATCATTAGGGCCGCGAGTCTGCACTCAGCATCGCTAGTGGGCTATGATGGGACTCATCATTATTTTTCTGCTACTTTCCGCTGTTTCATTGAATAAAGCTAGCCAAGTGCTATGCAGATTGTTTTATTTTATATATTCTGGATCATACGTTGTAATAAATGATGCACTTGCTATTCTGGTATTCATCTATACTGTGTGTGTTAGCAAGTTCGATCCAGGGACTAGCACAGTAAGCAAAGAGACTCAAATCCTTCGAGGTTTGGCCGTTACAGAATTGGCCTAGCAAGCTTGCACCATTTTTATGAAGAGGGATCGATGCATTCGATACCTTCTCCGGAAAAGGTGCGGCGGATAGGTAGGATTGTCCCCGAAGTAGTCTTGCATCAACATCATGTTCCCGAGAGGGCGGTTGTGAGGGATGCAAAGACGGCCGACGGTCGATCCTCACCGTCCCTTGCGGTTCTGATCCTCGAGCTCCTTCACGGCTAGGACCGCTGCCACCATCTGCTACCGACGGCGCTCGAGCATCCACTCTATGTCTGAGTTGTCGGACGAGGAGGAATCCTCGAGCAAAAATTCCTCACAAGGGCTCAAATCCATCTACAAAAAAATCGCACCCGAGCTCGCATGAACGAAAATTCATCTACTGCGGTAGATCTAGAAGGGTTAGAAAAGGGGGCTCACCAGCTGCGGGCGTGTGACGCCCTCGATTCAATCGTACACTAATCATACACGCAAATGTGTACGATCAAGATCAAGGACTCATGGGAAGATATCACAACACAACTCTAGACACAAATTAAAAAAATACAAGCTTTATATTACAAGCCAGGGGCCTCAAGGGCTCGAATACATCAGCTTGAATACAAACGAGTCAGCGGAAGCAACAATATCTGAGTACAGACATAAGTTAAACAAGTTTGCCTTGAGAAGGCTAGCACAAAAGCACCTACGATCAAAAAGGCAAGGCCTCCTGCCTGGGAGCCTCCTAACTACTCCTGGTCATCGGCGGTCTTCGTCACGTGGTAGTAGACGCCCTCGGTGTAGTAGCAGTCGTCAAAGGTGTCATCTGGCTCCTGGACTCCGTCATCTGGTTGCGTCATCCGAGAAGAATGGAAAAGGGTAAAAAGAGGGAGCAAAGCAACCGTGAGTACTCATCCAAAGTACTCGCAAGCAAGGATCTACACTACAGATGCAACATTATCAAAGAGGGGTTGTATATGTGGACTGGGCTGCAGAAATGCCAGAATAGAGAGAAGGCCTAGTCCTATCGAAGACTAGCATCTTCTGGAAACCACCATCTTGCAGCAAACAAGAGGGAGTAGAGTAGCATAAAGTAAAGTGGTAGTAGTGTTATCAACCTCGGCCAGAGATCCTTTCTCGACTCCCTGCGAGAAAGCAATCCCAGAGCCATACTATCCGGTTATCACCTCATCACAATCCAATTCTCATCACAAGTATCCAGTTCTAGTTGTATCGATCGGGATACAACTCCAAGTGTCCGTTACCGTAGGACAGGCTATCGATAGATGTTTTCTTACCTGCAGGGGTGCACCAACTTACCCACCACACTCGATTAACTCCGGCCGGACACACTTTCCTGGGTCATGCCCGGCCTCGGCCAAACAATACGCCGCAACCCGACCTAGGCTTAATACAGAGGTCAAGCATGCCGGACTAAACCTATGCCCCCAGGGGTCATGGGCCATCGCCCTGGGAACTCCTGCACGTTGCGTGGGCGGCCGGTGACCAGACCTAGCTACCTCCCTAAAAAGGCAGGAGCTTACCAGTCCAACCCGGCGCGCGCCGCTCCGTCGCAGACGTCTATTAAGCTTCGGCTGATGTACACGACGCAGAACGCCCATACTATGCCCACGTGATGGTTAGTGCTATCAGGCCAGAGGCCCCTCGGATCAAATATCCAAATCGTAGTGGATTAGGAACGCGCGGTAACAAGCAGAGACTCACGAAAGATGTGACCCCGTTGCCCCGTCTCGAGGACTTGCGGCAAGGGCTAAGAATGCCCGGCCACGCCTCGTAATTATCTCATGGGCACCTTCCAGGTTAACCCGACTCCTCATCACTCGCAATTATGCTCGCGCAGGCACCCCTCAGGGTCGACCCGTCTTTAGTAACATGGTTCAGTGTAAAGTCATAGTAACCATAGTAACTGTGTGTTTAAACATCAAGGGGAAAACCCGAGGAATCACCCCCGGTGAATTCCACTCAATGTAATCATCAAGGTGAACGTAAGAGGAATCACCCCTGAGGTTCACACTTGAGGGGTTGCACGACAGAGTCATATCGGAAGTGGTTAAGATGGAATCACCCTCGATGACCACGACCGAATGGCTACACTACAGGGTTAACATCAGAAGTGTTGTAGAGGTCTCACCCTCGGCACTCGATAGTAACCACGACCGAATGGCTACACTACAGGGTTAACATCAGAAGTGTTGTAGAGGTCTCACCCTCGGCACTCGATAGTAACCCAGTAGTGTCGAGCAACTAAGGGGAAAGTGATGTGCGGTGCCGGGGCCTGGTCTTCGATCCCGTTGATCGGGTCTTCAATGATGAAGCAGGGGCAACAAGGACAAGGTGGGGGTCACTGATGGATCACTAACCAACCTAAACTAAGCAGTTTAGGATAAGCAGGTAAGATACAACAGCAGATACAAAAGCAGGCTATGCATCAGAATAGGAGCATACAATAACAGTAGCAAAATCTAATGCAAGCATGAGAGAAAGGAATGGGCGATATCGGGGTGATCAAAGGGGGGGGGCTTGCCTGGTTGCTCTGGCAAGGAGGGGTCGTCGGTGACGTAGTCGATCACAGGGGCATCGGCATCGGTCTTGGGGTCTACCGGAGAGAAGAGGGGGAAGAAACAGTAAATATAAAGCAAACATAGCATCACAAAGCATAACGTGGCAATATGTTGTGCCGGGTGTGACCTAACGTATGGCTACATGATATAGGTGAAGGGGGAATTCAACCGGGAATGTATTCCCGGTTCCCGGCCTGTGTCAAACAGATGACATGAGGGGGAATGTTCCATGTTCAGATAGTTAGAGGCTTCTGACAGGTAAACGGACCGCATATTTGGATTCGTCTCATTTTTCTGGGCGTTTTTCATATATAAACTTTTACGATCCGAGCTACGGTTTAAAAGTTACGGATTTTCAAAGTTTAAACCAATTTCTGAATTATTTTAAAAGCAGAAAAGGTTTATTGCGTCAGCAGTGATGTCAGCACTGCGTCAGCTCTGCTGACCAGTCAAACTGATAGGTGGGACCCACCTATCAGCCTCTCTGTCTAACAGAGGCTTAACTAAACTAACAGGGTTAGTTAGGGGGCATGGGCCCCAGCAGTCAGTGACTAGTTAGTACTAACTAACTAACTAATTTAACTAACATTTTAATTAATCATTTTTATTTAGAAAAACATTTATTTAACAAAATATGCGATGGGGCCCGCATGTCAGAGACACTGTGTGCCCAGTCAGCACAGTTGACCACGGTCAACATGGTCAACTGGGGCCAGGGGGCCCACGGGCAGTGACCCAGAGGCGGGGCCCAGGTGTGCCACGTCGGT
>NC_041381.1:382621486-382628833 GCF_002162155.2 Triticum dicoccoides
GCGACCAAAACAGTGGCGGGGCTCCCCGGACTTCGCCGAGAATCGCGCACAGGGGGTCATTTGGCCCGGGACTTGGCGCGTTCGAACGAGGAGACGAAGCCGCGCCGCATGGTGTGGTCGGTTGGACGCGGGGGTGACCGGAACTGCGTCGGCGATGAGTGGAGGCGGCGGTGGGGTTCGGGACCTCGTCGGGATCGGCGTTGCAGTGCGTGTTTTGGCAAACGAAGAAGCTGGGCGAGGTCTACGGCGCTCCAGGAGCTCGTCGGAGCTACTAGCTCGAGCGGAGGAGCTCGGTGGCAAGCCCTACGACGGCAATGGCGGACGGCGGGGCTCGGCTTGCGGGCGAGCTAGCTACGGTGGAGGCGGAGACGCGCGAGGAGAGGGAAAAGGGGGCCGGAGCTCACCTTGGGGGCACACGGTGGCCCGTTGGGTGACTAGGAGCAGCAGTGGTGTGGATTCGGGGCGGCGGCGTTCGTTGGAGCCGAGGGCGAAGGCGAGGTCGTGGCGGTGCGGCGGGGCCGTCCCGGTCCGTGCGGCTCGGCGGGGTGGATGTGGAGGTCGAGGCAGCGCCTGGGGGCACGTCGGAGAGGGCCGGGGACAGCGGTGGCCGCGGGATCAACCGACGCTCGGCGACGGTGGCGCTCGGGAGGAGTGAGCGCGTGAGGGAGAGGGGAAAGGTGGATCTGGGGGAGGAGAGGCGCAAGTGGGAGTGGGGAGCTGACGAGGTCAGGAGGCTCGGCCTTATCCCCTCGGCGCGAGCAGCGGGGTGGCGAGGCGGTCGGGCAGCGACCGCGCGGGCGCGCGCCTCGGTCGGGTGAACAGGGGAAGGGGACGACCGCGGGGAGGAGTGGGCTGGGCTGTGCACTATAGCAATGGGCTACAAGTGCACAGTAATAGCTAGGCCCTTTTCTATTTCCTTTTTTTAATTTACAGAGAGAGAAAGGGAATTATTTGGCCAACTATTTCACTTAGCAAAAATTTGGGAGGTGTCCCATTAAATCCATGGTGATCATAGACAGTGCCACAATTATTTTGGAGACCAGAAGAATTCATTTGGAATTTTTCAAAAATAGGATAGCATTTAAAAATGTTGAATTGGTGCTGTTATAATTGCTAATGTTCATCTTTGCACCAAAGTGATGTTGTGTTCCTTAACAAATGTTTGTTATGGAATTTTTGACAGATGATGAACATTTTTCCGGCAACTTTTGATCAACTTCAGACTTCAGTTGAATTTGAATTGACTGGAATTTCAAATGGGATATTGGACAGAGGTGATTAAGCACTGTTTGGGTAAATAATTAGCTTAATCATAGAGGGTTACTGTAGCATGATACTGGGGGTGTTACAAATCTCCTACACTACAAGAAATCTCGTCCCGAGATTTAAGTGGGGAAGTAAAGAGTAACTTCGGGAGAACTGGCCCTTATAGGATTAAATATCTGGTGAACAAATCAGGGAATGAGGCGGAAGTATCTCTCGAGTTGAACTTAAATAAAACGTCGAGAGCAAAGTATGAGGGTACCATGAGAAGTTTTAACGGGCAGGCAATCATTCGATGCCTAATCAAAAGGTGAAAAGGGGTCCAGAGCAACAACAACAACAACAAAAATTATTGCGTCTGATACTAGAATAGATCACTAGGAAGGTGGCTCATGAATTACTTATGGAGCCAAGAGCGAGGAATATCTTTGGCAACATGGTGTAAGGAGAGTCAGGTTACGATCCTGTGGAATTGTGGGTTATGGGCCCACCATGTGGGTTAAAGGTAGGAAGAGCAGCGACATCTTGCACGATCATGATAGCAAGGCAGGTCAGAGGTTAGCATGTCTGTTATGTTGGCAACAAAGTTTGGTACCAAGGGCGAGGTACGAAGAGAACCATTTTCCTGCTCGTTAAGACGAGGCGGACCAATAGGCAAAGTTCTCATCCATCGGTGGCTACCGGAATGTCAGCAACGTTAGTAACAGGGTCTCACTGACAAGGTTGTACATCGGGTTGTTTTATAAGCAGAGAATTATTTTTGCTTATATCATAGAGATCACAAGAAGGTTAAACAAGACAGTGGAAAGGAAATAAGTGGTTATTAGGATAATCAGACCAATGGAAAGGAAAGGTGTTTATAGCCAAGTATTAGGGTATAACTTTCCCAAGGAAAGGCAGAGCATGATAGGGCTCCAAGTATTAAAGCATTTAGACAAAGGGGCAAGGAATTTATGAGGCTTATCCATACAACGATGTTTGGATAAATGATCAAGAACAGTTAGCATTGCACTCCCAAATGTTCTTGTTGATTATCGGAGTACCACACACATGCTTCGGGATAGTGTGGACATGGTCATCTGGGAAATGGCAGACTCCGGATACACAAAGGATCCATCGAAAACAACTTACAAAATAAGTCATACAATTTCAGCAAGGAAAAGATGAGGGTGTGGCCGACAGGCTCAGCAACAATCCATCGGCATGTCAAAAAGGATGTATTTCCAAAATTATATGAACAAGTTTGTGTTGGGGAAGGCAAGAATTTTGTCGATGATAATTCAAATCATCGAGGGGCAAGGATGGTATTTATCACCATGAATTTGATTGATATCCTGGAAGAAGTCAAAATGTTGACGGTGATCACGACAAATTTTGTTGAGAGACTCTATGAAGATGCTATCGAACAGCAACGACATCAAGCAAAAGGAATGTTGAAGCAAAGGCTATTGGAACCACGTATACGACACAAGCTCGGATTCAAGCTTGTTGTTCAAGGAGGAATGATAAGATGAGGAAGATTGACGTGAGCATAGCTCGTCGTCGGAAGTTGTGCTCCAGAAGAAGGACCGGATAGCACAGTAAAAATTAGCTCGATAATGATATAGCCGATCAGGCTAGGAATGATGTGATGGAGTATCATTCCAATGAGAATTCACAAGAGGTAGTGCAATGACACAATATCCTCGAGATAACAGGGGGCAACACTCGAGGTAGATCGAAATAGAGGTTGCACAGATGAAAAGATCTATAGAAGACAAGTATTTTAACTTGTTTGAGAAATGGAATCAAAGGGGAACAATCATGGTCAGAACCACAGTTGCAAAGGACCAAACATAGTTACCAGATGAACTTATAACAAGGGGATTATTATTATCACAAGAAGCTTCCATGATAAGTTCCACATCGGGTCCATGGGCATGAACACAAAGTTCAAGGTCAACTCCCACTTCTTCAATGCATATCCTTTCATTTACTTCTTGCGTTCAATGAAGTTGTAGTGTTGAAATGTTATCTGGCAAAACACCAGAAGAGTAAGACTCATTAAAAACTCTCGGGTTCAAACGGATTAGGGGAGGCATAGGTTCAACCCATAGGGGCATCTTAGGAACCTATTCCACAAACTTCAAAAGTAAACAACACAAGCTCGAAGCAGAGCATGGTTGACAAAAGGAGAGGATACAATTTACCAAAGGCTTTATGTATCCGAGAAAAGGCTCACAAGGTTATTGCATATGAAGGATGTTGTCGGATAACAACCCAGCAATGGGCCTGCCGGTCCACAATGGAGCTGATGTGAGTATCGGTACTCAATCAGGGGAAGAAAGAATGCAAAGGCATAGGATTATAGAACATCTGAATAATTCGATGCTTAGATAACAAAGGAATTATGATTTCCTAAACGAAGGATCAGAAGTAGACGCTCTGATCAAGGAGGGATAGGTAGAATAGACCTAGGGGCACAATTGATGACAAATAGATTGGTCGAGAGCCAGCTCATGTTCAAAATGACGTCTAAGCCAAAAAGATATAAAAGGATCACTGATGATTGTGTGCCTTCACACACATGTTGAATCAATAGGATCAAAATGAAGGTGTCGAAGGATACTAATGAATATTGCTACACATATGGAAAGCATCCATAATGCAAGCAGACAAGTAATTGCAGAGCAGTAGTTTGAAGAGGATACTCGAAATATCGGGCAGTATTTCCAAGTATTTTGAAAAGCATATGAACAACTGGGGATGAGCGGACCCCGGTTAAGTGAATTATCCTTAGTGCAAAAAGAAGCTGCAAAGCAGAAGGCACAAGGATTCTCGGAACAACGGAGAGTGCTAGGGGTATCTTGTAACAACATGAGCAACTGGGGATGAAGGTACAAATGGCAGGGAGGTTATTCACGAGGATTACCGATGGTCAGGAACTGTAAGGCAGTGTGTACAGAGTCTCGAGAAACATCGAGGAGTAACCGCAGAATCTTCTAGCGAAGCAAGTGATCATCGGTAGGGTCGGGGCTCTCCGGGAGGAAGTGGGTACGAGAACCTAATGTCAGAGTTAGTAAATTCGTTTAACCCGAGTAGAAGAGAGTTCGGGATCCCAGAGTAAGGAAAAAGGAATAAATGATCCTAATACCACCCAATGGCGACGTGGGCCCGTAAGCCACACAACCAAGTTAGTAAAAGTCTTTCATTGACTAGACTCAACTTCGGCCAAGGAGTTGGAAAGGGGGCTACCTACAGGCAGTTGGCTCTGATACCAACTTGTGACGCCCTCGATTCAATCGTACACTAATCATACACGCAAATGTGTACGATCAAGATCAAGGACTCACGGGAAGATATCACAACACAACTCTAGACACAAATTAAAAAAATACAAGCTTTATATTACAAGCCAGGGGCCTCGAGGGCTCGAATACATCAGCTTGAATACAAATGAGTCAGCGGAAGCAACAATATCTGAGTACAGACATAAGTTAAACAAGTTTGCCTTGAGAAGGCTAGCACAAAAGCATCTATGATCGAAAAGGCAAGGCCTCCTGCCTGGGAGCCTCCTAACTACTCCTGGTCATTGGCGGTCTTCGTCACGTGGTAGTAGACGCCCTCGGTGTAGTAGCAGTCGTCAAAGGTGTCATCTGGCTCTTGGACTCCGTCATCTGGTTGCGTCATCCGAGAAGAATGGAAAAGGGGAAAAAGAGGGAGCAAAGCAACCGTGAGTACTCATCCAAAGTACTCGCAAGCAAGGATCTACACTACAGATGCAACATTATCAAAGAGGGGTTGTATATGTGGACTGGGCTGCAGAAATGCCAGAATAGAGAGAAGGCCTAGTCCTATCGAAGACTAGCATCTTCTGGAAACCACCATCTTGCAGCAAACAAGAGGGAGTAGAGTAGCATAAAGTAAAGTGGTAGTAGTGTTATCAACCTCGGCCAGAGATCCTTTCTCGACTCCCTGCGAGAAAGCAATCCCAGAGCCATACTATCCGGTTATCACCTCATCACAATCCAATTCTCATCACAAGTATCAAGTTCTAGTTGTATCGATCGGGATACAACTCCAAGTGTCCGTTACCGTAGGACAGGCTATCGATAGATGTTTTCTTCCCTGCAGGGGTGCACCAACTTACCCACCACGCTCGATTAACTCCGGCCGGACACACTTTCCTGGGTCATGCCTGGCCTCGGCCAAACAATACGCCGCAACCCGACCTAGGCTTAATAGAGAGGTCAAGCACGCCGGACTAAACCTATGCCCCCAGGGGTCATGGGCCATCGCCCTGGGAACTCCTGCACGTTGCGTGGGCGGCTGGTGAGCAGACCTAGCTACCTCCCTAAAAAGGCAGGAGCTTACCCCAGTCCAACCCGGCGCGCGCCGCTCCGTCGCTGACGTCTATTAAGCTTCGACTGATGTACACGACGCAGAACGCCCATACTATGCCCACGTGATGGTTAGTGCTATCAGGCCAGAGGCCCCTCGGATCAAATATCCAAATCGTAGTGGATTAGGAACACGCGGTAACAAGCAGAGACTCACGAAAGATGTGACCCTGTTGCCCCGTCTCGAGGACTTGCGGCAAGGGCTAAGAATGCCCGGCCACGCCTCGTAATTATCTCACGGGCACCTTCCAGGTCAACCCGACTCCTCATCACTCGCAATTATGCTCGCGCGGGCACCCCTCAGGGTCGACCCGTCTTTAGTAACATGGTTCAGTGTAAAGTCATAGTAACCATAGTAACTGTGTGTTTAAACATCAAGGGGAAAACCCGAGGAATCACCCCCGGTGAATTCCACTCAATGTAATCATCAAGGTGAACGTAAGAGGAATCACCCCCGAGGTTCACACTTGAGGGGTTGCACGACAGAGTCATATCAGAAGTGGTTAAGATGGAATCACCCTCGATAACCACGACCGAATGGCTACACTACAGGGTTAACATCAGAAGTGTTGTAGAGGTCTCACCCTCGGCACTCGATAGTAACCCATCAGTGTCGAGCAACTAAGGGGAAAGTGATGTGCGGTGCCGGGGCCTGGTCTTCGATCCCGTTGATCGGGTCTTCAATGATGAAGCAGGGGCAACAAGGACAAGGTGGGGGTCACGGATGGATCACTAACCAACCTATACTAAGTAGTTTAGGATAAGCAGGTAAGATACAACAGCAGATACAAAAGCAGGCTATGCATCAGAATAGGAGCATACAATAACAGTAGCAAAATCTAATGCAAGCATGAGAGAAAGGAATGGGCGATATCGGGATGATCAAAGGGGGGGGGGCTTGCCTGGTTGCTCTGGCAAGGAGGGGTCGTCGGTGACGTAGTCGATCACAGGGGCATCGGCATCGGTCTTGGGGTCTACCGGAGAGAAGAGGGGGAAGAAATAGTAAATATAAAGCAAACATAGCATCACAAAGCATAACGTGGCAATATGTTGTGCCGGGTGTGACCTAACGTATGGCTACATGATATAGGTGAAGGGGGAATTCAACCGGGAATGTATTCCCGGTTCCGGGCCTGTGTCAAACAGATGACATGAGGGGGAATGTTCCATGTTCAGATAGTTAGAGGCTTCTGACAGGTAAACGGACCGCATATTTGGATTCGTCTCGTTTTTCTGGGCGTTTTTCATATATAAACTTTTACGATCCGAGCTACGGTTTAAAAGTTACGGATTTTCAAAGTTTAAACCAATTTCTGAATTATTTTAAAAGCAGAAAAGGTTTATTGCGTCAGCAGTGACGTCAGCACTGCGTCAGCTCTGCTGACCAGTCAAACTGACAGGTGGGACCCACCTGTCAGCCTCTCTGTCTAACAGAGGCTTAACTAAACTAACAGGGTTAGTTAGGGGGCGTGGGCCCCAGCAGTCAGTGACTAGTTAGTACTAACTAACTAACTAATTTAACTAAAATTTTAATTAATCATTTTTATTTAGAAAAACGTTTATTTAACAAAATATGCGATGGGGCCCGCATGTCAGAGACACTGTGTGCCCAGTCAGCACAGTTGACCACGGTCAACATGGTCAACTGGGGCTAGGGGGCCCACGGGCAGTGACCCAGAGGCGGGGCCCAGGTGTGCCACATCGG
>NC_041381.1:382629219-382635682 GCF_002162155.2 Triticum dicoccoides
GGAATCGCGCACAGGGGGTCATTTGGCCCGGGACTTGGCGCGTTCGAACGAGGAGACGAAGCCGCGTCGCATGGTGTGGTCGGTTGGACGCGGGGGTGACCGGAACTGCGTCGGCGACGAGTGGAGGCGGCGGTGGGGTTCGAGACCTCGTCGGGATCGGCGTTGCAGTGCGTGTTTTGGCGAACGAAGAAGCTGGGCGAGGTCTACGGCGCTCCAGGACCTCGTCGGAGCTACTAGCTCGAGCGGAGGAGCTCGGTGGCGAGCCCTACGACGGCAATGGCGGACGGCGGGGCTCGGCTTGCGGGCGAGCTAGCTACGGTGGAGGCGGAGACGCGCGAGGAGAGGGAAAAGGGGGCCGGAGCTCACCTTGGGGGCACACGGTGGCCCGTTGGGTGACTAGGAGCAGCAGTGGTGTGGATTCGGGGCGGCGGCGTTCATCGGAGCCGAAGGCGAATGCGAGGTCGTGGCGGTGCGGCGGGGCCGTCCCGGTCCGTGCGGCTCGGCGGGGTGGATGTGGAGGTCGAGGCAGCGCCTGGGGGCACGTCGGAGAGGGCCGGGGACAGCGGTGGCCGCGGGATCAACCGACGCTCGGCGACGGTGGCGCTCGGGAGGAGTGAGCGCGTGAGGGAGAGGGGAAAGGTGGATCTAGGGGAGAAGAGGTGCAAGTGGGAGTGGGGAGCTGACGAGGTCAGGAGGCTCGGCCTTATCCCCTCGGCGCGAGCAGCGGGGTGGCGAGGCGGTCGGGCGGCGACCGCGCGGGCGCGCGCCTCTGTCGGGTGAACAGGGGAAGGGGACGACCGCGGGGAGGAGTGGGCTGGGCTGTGCACTATAGCAATGGGCTACAAGTGCACAGTAATAGCTAGGCCCTTTTCTATTTCCTTTTTTTTAATTTACAGAGAGAGAAAGGGAATTATTTGGCCAACTATTTCACTTAGCAAAAATTTGGGAGGTGTCCCATTAAATCCCTGGTGATCATAGACAGTGCCACAATTATTTTGGAGACCAGAAGAATTCATTTGGAATTTTTCAAAAATAGGATAGCATTTAAAAATGCTGAATTGGTGCTGTTATAATTGCTAATGTTCATCTTTGCACCAAAGTGATGTTGTGTTCCTTAACAAATGTTTGTTATGGAATTTTTGACAGATGATGAACATTTTTCCGGCAACTTTTGATCAACGTCAGACTTCAGTTGAATTTGAATTGACTGGAATTTCAAATGGGATATTGGACAGAGGTGATTAAGCACTGTTTGGGTAAATAATTAGCTTAATCACAGAGGGTTACTGTAGCATGATACTGGGGGTGTTACAGGGCGATCCGGGGCGGGCAACGACTCGGCAACGGTTGAGTTGATCCGAGGCGGCGGCGACCCGGGAACGGCTCGGCTCGACAGATTCAGGGTGCCGATGAAGCGGCATGGTGGACCCAGGTCTAGTGCGCCCGACAACGTGATTCCATCGATGGAAATGGCCGGAATCGCAGGCTGCGGGCAGGCGACGACGGTGCCGGGCGGCTGTGGGAACCGCTTTCGGGAAGGCGCAGGGTTGGAACGCGCGCGCTGAAATGTCCCTCCCGCCCACCGACGGGGCAGGGGGGGTGGGGACTGTTTTTTTGCGGTTCAAAGGGGGCAATTTAGCGCCCCTCAATTTTTTTAAGGGTCGGACGCGTTTACGGTGTCTGATCGGGCCACTTTTTTTGCGCCAAACCGCAAATTGGCGGTTATTTTGCAGGTCAGCGCGATATAAGGGGTCTGCTAGAGATGCTCTAAGGGCATCTTCAACATTGACCCTCAAACCTCCCGCAATAGTTCGGATCACGGAAGTCATCTAACGCGATATTGTATCGGTCCACGACGCGGTCCGGACGCATTTGCTTCCGCAAACCGGAGACAAATGTGGGGAGCTTTGCGGGAGACTGGACTGCTACCACCCCCGCTTCTGACCGTCCTGGCCCACCCAAACCCCTCCTCCCTCGCCCGCGTGCGTTCACGCCCGGCGCCAGCTGCCCGCATTCATGCAGCTGTAGTGCGCACCGCTTCATGTTGAAGGCGCCTCAGGGCGAACACGACCTCTCACTGCCCTCCGCCATTGAAGTGGCGCGCCGGCCGAGGACGCCGCCCGCTGCACGCGACTAAACACGCCTCCTCATCGCATTCAAACGTCTCCATTAAACTTGCATGCAAGCCGAGGAATCTACTCTGGCCACACATGGGTTCACGAGCGGACCAACATTAAATGATGTCGGGCAGGCTCCTCCCGTTAGCCCTTTATTTAAACGAGGCAAGATGCCGGGCAAGAATCGCACCACTCCGCCGCTCCCTATCTCATCCTTCCACCCTCTACTCTTTCGATGGCATCCGCCGAGCGGAAGAGCAGTTCTCCGGCAGAAAAGCCGTCTAGGTGGCCTGCCGAGTTCGGGGGATACGAGCGAGGCAGCTCGCTGCTCCAACTCCCCCGCCTAGCCCGACGGAGCCAGTTGTCGCCCCAAATCGGCGCGTGGTTCAGCAACTCGTCGCTCCAGGCCAACTCGAGGAGGAGTGACGAGTTGCTCCATGTCGGCATGACGAGGAGCACAACGGCAAGGGCGTCGTCCCACGCCTCCCGTGTCAGCCCCGCGCCATGCAGGCAGAGACAGAAGCCGGGTGCGCGGAGATCGACGAGTCAGTGACCAGCCCGTCCGCGTCCGCCGTCATCATCAAGGAGAAGTAGAACACGGGAGGCCACCGCCGCTTGGGTCCCAGGAAGGCCACCCGAGGCACCGCCGGCGAACACGGGCGGGGTCTTGCCCTCTCGTCGGCCACCACCATCCCCTTACCCAAGAACCAACTTTGGTCCGTGCAGCGTAGGGACCCCTCCCCTCCGGCTAAAGCATCAGGCGACGGTTCCACTCCGATGAGCGGTGGGAAAGCGAGCCGTCCTTTGCGTTGAAGTATATACCTCCGAAGCTCACCTTGCCGCCCATGGGGACGACGTAGGAGACCCGCCGCGCTGGCTGTAGACTAGTCCGGTTTTGCTTTTAGTTGAAAATATGTCCAAAATGTAACCGTTTTCATGTGGTTTGTATGAAATCCGTCATATTTATATGAAATCCGGTTCAGTTTGCATGGATTTCATCTGGTTTGTTTAAAAAAGTTTAAAATATATGCGGTTGGTGTTGAATGTCGTCTCATCACATCCGTGTCCACGGTCTGGTCCTTTATCTGCAGAGGAATGCAGAAGGAAATTTACAGGTCCCTTTAGAGATGCCCTAATCATGTTTGATTGTTCCCCGTGGTCTCTATTGACCTCGAGGGCTCAGGACTCAGGTCAATCTGATCGGCAACGGCAGGTAAACGGCGCAGGAGAGAAAACACGACGACAACGGCCACGGCCACGGCCATCACCAGCGGCGCCACGGCGTGAGCCCAATAACTGCCTCCAAGCCAACCACGCGGCCGGCCCGTCCAATCGCGGGGCGGGAAAGGGCCCGGGGACCACGCCCGAAAAAGCGCGGCCCCACCGCACCACGCCTCCCACCTCTCTCTTTTCCGTTCCGCCTCATGCGTCGCTTCGCGGGGCTCCCTCTCCCTGGCGGGCGCGCACCCACTACTGTGGCCCCGATCGTTGCGGTTTTTACCCCGGATGCCCCGGCCTAATTACCGCCACCGGCGCCGTCCTTTTGCATTTCGAGTCGGCTCGTCTCTCTCTCTGTGTCTGTCTCTCTCCCTCTCCCTCCACCTCGCTCGCTGTACTCTCCCCACGCGCTCGTGGTCGTACACCAACTCGACCTACCCGCGCGGATTGGGCCGCGGCGACGGGGTGGAGAGGCTTTGCCCGCGAGGTTCAGCCTCGCTGCTAGGGTTAGGGTTTTTGCCCTGGATTCGCGCGAGGCCCTGCTGACCCATGGACGCGGGGCAGATGCTCTCCCCCGGCGAGGCAGAGTGGCCTCCCGAGCTTCGCCTCCCGCCGCCGCCTCCCATGCCGGACCCCGCTCCCCCTCCGCCGCCCAGCCAGCCGTCTCCAGCGCCACCAGCGCACCCTCACCGCCTCACTGCGTGGCTGCAGGCTCCTGCCTCGAACAAGGAGCCGTCCCCGCCTCGTCACACGGAGGGGTTTGATGATTCGCACTTCCTCGGTTCGATCATGGAGGCCGCGGCCCCGGTCCAGCAGCAGCAGGAACCAACCGTGGCTGAGGCACCGGTGAAGAGGAAGAGAGGTAGGCCGCGGAAGAACAGGGACGGAGCGGTTGCTGCGCCTGCGCCGCCCAAGCCAGTGAAGAAGAATGACGACGAGGAGGTGGTGTGCTTTATCTGCTTCGACGGGGGCAGCCTCGTGGTTTGCGACCGCAGGTGCGCGCGCTTTATTTTTTATCATCTTCCTCTGTATTCTGTGTGCACCAGTGCGGCTTGGACTCGTTGCTTCGACTAGGCTGAAAACCCTGTTCTGTGGCTGCAGGGGCTGCTCCAAGGTGTACCATCCTGCCTGCATCAAGCGTGACGAGTCGTTTTTCCGCTCCCGTGGCAAGTGGAATTGTGGTACGTCTTGGTCATTCTAGTATTTGCATGGAGTATAATTACAATATCAATGCTGCAGCGTGTTGGGTATTCATATAGTATTTGGCATATTAATACTTCTGATAATGGCAGACAAAAGCTCTATTGAAAGAAATTGGAAACATTTGAAAGAACCTGATTTACCAAAGAGCAGCATTGATCTTCTTCCATACCCCTTTATAGTAAAGTAATTTGGATATGTAGTCTTGCCTTCCCGGACCTCCAGCATGAATGCCCGATCACATTTTTTTTTGAACAGTGATCACATTCATTATAGACGTAGAGTTTGTAGAAGATGCATTTTTCCGCAATATAGCTTATGCCCAGTTAGTGTTGAATCATTTCCACTTTTTTTACTACACATTTGTCTTCATGATCAGTTGTCTGTTGATGTGTACATGCCCTGTTACAAGGCTGTCTATATAGTGAAGTCGAAACAGATTTACGTGTTGAGTTTATGTAGGAGAACTGGATATGCTCGGTTGGCATTACACCATATGGGGCAAGAAGCACCACGACGATAAATAGCTGCTTTTTAGTTATCATATACGATTACATTGTATGTGGCTATGTGCATGCGCCAACCCTTTAACTTCAGAAACGATAGTTCAATCTGACCTGTCCTGTATCTTGATGCCACACATGCCAGGTTGGCACATTTGCAGCATCTGTGAAAAGGCAGCACAGTACATGTGCTATACTTGTACTTACTCCCTCTGCAAGGCATGCGTCAAACAGGGAAAATTCTTTGCTGTTAGAGGGAACAAGGGCTTCTGTGACACTTGCTATGCCACTATATTGTTGATTGAGTCCAAAGACAAAGATGCTACAAAGGTATTGTACTGTTACCCTTAAATTGTATACCATGTTCCATTTTTCTGAAGCACAGAAGCATCTGTATGCAAACACTAAAACATGTGCATCTCTATGGAACCAGAGTGTTCATACATCCTGCTCTCATTCCTTGGACAAACCACCACTCATTTTAGTCAGCTCAGCAGCACAGTAAATGTATAATTATGAAAATACCATCCATCATGAGGGTGACACGTGGGGCTCAGGTCATCGTCACACTGACATTTTCCTAACTATGCATCTTCGAAGGTGCTGAGCTATTAAATGAATATATCGCCATTGGCCCCAAACTTTAATCAAAGTAAAGTTGGGTACACATACATCCTAATTTTTCCAGTTGAGTCCCTAAACACCGCCATTTTGGTTCAGTTAGGCTATTTCAATCAGAAAAATAACGTGGCACTAAAAAGTTGAGTTAGCACTGCAAGTCATGAGTCAGCAAGTGCACAGATTGTGTACTCGGTTTCTGTAAGGAAAATGCTGCTCCATTCCAACGAATACGGCACACTCGTATCCCAAAATTGAACTTGGACCATCAATTTAAACAACTAAATGTGGGGTATGTGTGACAAAAGTTATTATACTAATGAATTCATATTCGGAAGAACTTTTCAATGGTATAATTTTTAAGTCGCATAACTTATGTTTGTTGGTTAAATTGACGGTCAAAGTTAAATTTTGAAATGCGTGCATGCTTTATTCACTGGAATGGAGGTAGTAATAAGTTTTGAATGCCGATTCATGGAATATGGGAACATTTCCCATAGTCCCCATGTTATTTTCTTAGTAATTTCTTTCATTATATATATTTTTGTACTAGGTCTCCTGATTACGCTGCATGTTTTATTGCGCGATCTAAATCCTAGCCCTTCTACCGAGGTTGTAATATTGTTATATGAGCTGCAGGCCTGTAGCTATGGATTTCTGTGCATGCTAAGTTGGTAGTTTTTGCTGAGTCAGTTTATCCACTGTATTGCCTTTAAGTTTAGCCACATGTGCCTTTGCTTGTGTTGAAATTGCATTATAAAATTATGCTACAAGGCATTGTTTTTAAGGCGTCCCGCCTTGGACGCT